>NW_019154085.1:70607416-70665145 GCF_002288905.1 Enhydra lutris kenyoni | reverse complement strand
ATTAACTGCAAGGCTAAAGAATCATGGGGAGAAGGCCATGAGTTCCGTGCTTTGCTTTCTCCTCCTCTGGAATTCCGCTGCTCTCCTTGGTATTGAAACTGCAGTCCTTGGTAGGTGAACTTGGTCCTGGCTGGGTTTCTTGTTGATCTTCTGGGGGAGGGGCCTGTTGTAGTGATTCTCAAGTGTCTTTGCCCCAGGCGGAGTTGCACCGCCCTTACTCGGCCGGGCTGAGTAATCCGCTCGGGTTTGCTGGGTTTGCTTTCAGGAGCTTTTGTTCCCTGAGCGCTTTCAGTAGAGTTCCAGAGGGCGGGAATGAAGATGGCGGCCTCCTGCTCTCCGTCCCGGAGGAGCCGAGAGCCCGGGGCCCCACTCCTCAGTGCGCCCTCAGAGAACAGCGCCCAATTACTCCCATCACCCTGGCCTCCGGCCGCGCTCCGAGCTGACCAAGACTGCAACCGGTTCAAGGTAACCCCGAGCTTAGAGCTCACTACTCAGCTCTGTCTCTGTAGCCGGCTTCCCCGTTCTAATACCTGTAAGCTCTGTGACACTCAGATACCCCCGATCCTTCTGTGACCCTGCGGGACCTGAGGCTGTCTCCTTCACTTTTGAAGTACAGTTGCACTGCTTACAGAATTCAGTGTTGGTAGGTTTATCTTTCAACACTAAATACTTCACTCTCCTGTTCCTTGCATGGTTTTTTAAGAGAAGCATGATGTAATTTTTTATCTTTGTTCCTTTCTAGGTAAGTTTTTTCCCCTCTCTGGCATCTTTCAAGACTTTGTCTTTGATTTTTTACAGTTTGAGTATGCTATAGGTATAGATTTTTTGGTATTCATTATGCTTGGTAATCTCTGAGCTTCCTGAATCTATGGTTTGTTGTCTTAGTCTTGGGAACTCTCATCCAGGTCAGGTATTTCTTCTTTTATCTCTCTTTTCTCTCTTCTCCTTCTGGTACTCCTGTTGTGTATATGTTTTATCTTTTGTAATTGTCCCACAGTTTTTGAACATTCTGGTTTTCTTTTTTTTTTTTTTTTTTCTCTTTTTCCCTTTGCTTTCAGTTTGAGAAGTTCCTATTGACATATCTTAAAACTCACTGATTCTTTACTCAGGCATGTCCAGTCTGCTGATGAGCTCATCAAGGGCATTCTTCATTTCTGTTAATGTTTTTTATTTCTAGCATTTCCTTTAGATTATTTCTTAGGAGTTTCTAGCTCTGCTTATTATATTACCCATCTATTTTTCCATGTTGTCCATTAGAGCCTTTAGCATATTAGTCTTATTTTAAATTCCCAATTGGATAAGTCCAGAATTTCCATCATAGCTAAGTCTGATTCTGATGCTTGCTTTGTCTTTTAGCATACTTGTAACTTTTTTGTTGAAAGCTGGACATGATGTAGTATCAGGTAGATGAAATTGAGGTAAATAAGTCTTTAGTGTGAGGTCTTATGTTTTTTTTTTTTTTTAAGATTTTATTTATTTATTTGACAGAGATCACAAGTAGGCAGAGAGGCAGGCAGAGGAAGCAGGCTCCCCGCTGAGCAGAGAGCCTGATGCGGGGCTCGATCCCAGGACCCTGGGATCATGACCTGAGCCGAAGGCAGAGGCTTTAACCCACTGAGCCACCCAGGCGCCCCTGAGGTCTTATGTTTATCTGGCTAGAAACTAGGTTGTATTTACAATTTGTTGGAGCTGTAGATGTCAGGGTCTTAAATTTCCTCTGGTGTCTTTGTTTTTGTTTCCCCCGTTATCTTTTGGTTTCCCTACAGACTGCTTCTTTATAACATATAAGAGTCTGAGCCTTGCTTCAGTTGTAATCTCCTCTACTGGTATCCTCTACAGGAGCCCTGTTGATATGGTGATAATGTATAGGGGGAGGGGAATCATTCTATAACCCTATGACTAAGCCTCATTCTTTGCCTTTTTAAGGTTTATTTTTACTTATTTCTTTAAGTAATTGTTACACCCACCATGGGGCTCAAACTTATGACCCAAGATCAAGGTCTCCTCCAACTGAGGCAGTCAAGTACTCCTGGGTCTCACTCTTTTAGTGAGCCTATGCTCCTGGGCTATAACCTTAATAGGTGCTTCTCAGGCTTTTTTCCCTACTTCACAGCTTCTTTTTTTTTTTCCATGTAGGTTAGTTAGGCTCTGGTAAAATAGTCTCCCTTGAGAATAAGCATATGCTCAGGATAACAAAATACTCTGGGCATATTTCAAAATGGTTACTTTTCCCTTCATACTGTTGGAAGGTAAGTACAAGGGGACTATATTCACAGTGAGAACCTGGTGAGGCTCCTAGAAGTAAAACTTATTAAAGTGTTTTTGGTTCTCAGGCTAGTCCATGCTCAGTCCAACAATAGTATATTATTCTTTTAAGGATTCTAGTAGTTGCTGACTCCACTGGTGGTTTTTGATTCTGTTAAACTGTGATTCTCTGTATTGCCTGTCTCTCCTGTTTTGGAAGCAGTGTTTTACCTTGTGGCCTCAATTCTCTAATACCTCTAAGAAGATTTGTTGATTTTCAGTTTTTTCAGCTCTTTGTTGTTGTAAGGATGGGAGGACTTTCAAGCTCTTCATATATTGTACCAAAATCTAAAAGTTGTTAAAGCAGCATAGTAGTGAATAAACATCGAGCCCAGATTTGTTAACATTAGTTTCATGTTGTACTAATTATTTGACTTTTGGTTTTTTAGGCTTAAGTTGCTATATATTTAAAGTTCTGCCATTTTTTTTTTAAAGATTTTATTTATTTGACAGAGAGATCACAAGTAGGCAGAGAGGCAGGCAGAGAGAGAGAGGAGGAAGCAGGCTCCCTGCTGAGCGGAGAGCCCGACGCAGGACTCGATCCCAGGACCCTGGAATCACATGACCTGAGCCGAAGGCAGAGGCCCCAACCCACTGAGCCACCCAGGCGCCCTCTGCCATTTTTTTTAACTTAGCTATAATTTTAAAAATATTTAGAACTGCATATAATATGGCAAATTTCACATTTTTAATGAAACTAAATTTCAAATTCAAAAGTGTGCCAATGGATGGTTTGACAAATACAGAATTTCTTTTTCTATATAATGTCTAAGTCTCAGAACCAGTCATACCACAAATGGCTAAAGTGATGTTAGGTAAGTATGTTTGACATGTCTCTGTGAATTCTGTCTACTCTGGTTTTTAGTGTGTTTCATTCAATATGAAAATGAATAAATAGTTTAAATTGAGGAATATATTATTATATGTAACATATTACACTTACTACAAAAATTTGTTTGCCTATGAATGCACTGTTCCTTACCTAATTTTCCCTAACTCTTGATTTAATTTCCATGAAGAATGTTACACTAAACCATAGCACTAATAGAAGTTTTCCGCAACAGAGCTTCCATATGCTGCTCTTCGTCTTCTCATCAGCCTTTTTTCAAAAACATTGATTGGTTGATTGATTTTTTAAGATTTTATTTATTTATTTGACAGAGAGGGAGAGAGACAGCAAGAGAGGGAATTCAAGCAGGGGGCGTAGAAGAGGGAGAACAGGCTTCCCGCTGAGCAATGAGCCCATTGCAGGGCTCGATCCCAGGACCCTGGGATCATGACCTGAGCAGAAGACAGACGCTTAATGACTGAGCCACCCAGGTGCCCCTTATTCATTTATTTTAGAGAGAGCAAGAGAGAGAGAGAGAGCATGAGCATGCACACAGGAGAGAGCAAGTAGGAGGAGCAGAGGTTAGAGAGTAACCCAGGCCGACTCCACGTTGAGCCCAACGTGGGGCTCAATCCAGTGACCCTGAGAGCACCACCTGAGCCAAAACCAAGAGTTAGACATCCAACTGACTGCACCACCCAGGTGCCCCTTCATCAACTTTTTATGTTGAAAACATTTTGCCACTTGAGAATATGTTTGGGAAATCTCAAAAAATAATCATAATCTTTGCCAGAAAGATACGTAGGAGGCATGCTAAAGGGACTTTCTGTAGAAAGATGATAAACTCAGTTGCCCATCTGGCAAATCTCCCTGAATCTGTTACAGAGTTACCTTATGCAACTCCTTGAAGAAGTTGAATCCTACTAGCATAGCTACTAAGATAGACCTACATCTTCTGCCTTCTGCTTGTTTAATTCTCCAACATAATTCTACTGCAGAAAAAGTGTTTGTGTTACCAGAATCTTTTTAAAGCTAAGCTCATGGGAATACCTGGCTGGCTCAGTCAGTAGAACATGTAATTCTCAGGGTCATAAGTTCAAGCCCATATTGGGTATGGGGCCTACTTTAAAAAAAAAAAAAAAAAAAAAAGCTAAACTCCTAAAGTAGGCAGATATTAAAAACTAATAAATAAAGGATTGATGTCAAAATAAGTGAAGTTAGGCACCATTTCTCTTCTTTATGTAGTTGATCAGTCGGGAACCAATTTTTTTTTTTTTTTTAATGCAGGTGGAAGCTAATTAGCTGAAAAGAAATATTGACTTATTGAAGAGATAATTCAGTAAAACTTGTAAGTCATGGTGCTTCAAAAGTCAAAAGGGTGCTCTTTTTTTTTTAAGATTTTATTTATTTATTTGACAGAGAGAGCAAAGAGAGAGTAGTAGAGGGAGAGAGAGAAGCAGGCTCCCTGCTGAGCAGGGAGCCAAATGTGGGACTCCATCCCAGGACCCTGACATCATGACCTGAGCCGAAGGCAGATGCTTAACCATCTGAGCCACGCAGGTGCCCGGTGCTCTTGACTAATACTTTAAATTTTGGCTATTTTATTTTAAGTGATTACCAATGGTTAAGCATTTCTAACTACTTATAAGTACTAATTGTAATTCATTGCTTAAATTTGTTGTTACTGTGACTAGGTGTTGAAAGTCCATTGACATTAACAAATTAATTGTAATCCTGTTCTATCAGTAAATGACTCTGCTCTGTAAAGGGATGTGTGGGGGCAGTGGGGGCTATGCTTTCCTTAATCTCCAAGGTGTATTAAGATTCTTAAATTACAGGGGCACCTGGGTGGCTCAGTGGGTTAAAGCCTCTGCCTTCGGCTCAGGTCATGATCTCAGGGTCCTGGGATCGAACCCCGCATCGGGCTCTCTGCTCAGCAGGGAGCCTGCTTCCCCCTCTCTCTCTGCCTGCCTCTCTGCCTACTTGTGATCTTTGTCTATCAAATAAATAAATAAATAAATAAAGTCTTTAAAAAAAAAGATTCTCAGATCACAGTCATAACTCTCTTTTACATGATTCTTCCTACTTAACATCATTCTGTCTACTCAGGGTCTGCCATCTTCAAGTAAAGGAAGTTAGCTAGTGATGACCTGGAAAAGGAAAATAAATGAAATGTAGTCCACCTAGTAAATGTTAATTCTGCTACGCAAATCAAACTTAATGAAGTTAACAACATTCATCATGTTCCACTCACTTAAAATGTCCTACTTTTTACCTTTTCCTAATTTGTATGAGAGTTTGAAAACCAAACTCAGTTTCTTGTTCTTTCCTGAAAAAGTCTAAGCTTTTCTGAATTAGGGACTGTATCTTACTTACCTTTGTATCCCAGTGCCTTGTACAGTTTACATAATTGTTTATCATCTTTTCTGAATATAACTCATAACACAGATTAACAATTTATATTTTACCTGTTATTTGATATAAACTGGTGTTCCCCAAAAGATTATAAGCTTCAAGGCAAAAACTGAGTTCTCCATTCTCTATCTCTAAGAGGCCTAATGAAATAAAATAATCTCTCATTAATACATACTGATTTTTAAAATCACTTTCTAGAGCACCTGGGTGGCTCAGTCATTAAGCATCTGCCTTCTGCTCAGGTCATTACCCCAGGGTTCTGGGATCAAGCCCCACGTTGGGCTCCCTGCTCGGCGGGAAGCCTGCTTTCTCTCTCCCACTCCCCCTGCTTGTGTTCCTGCTCTCGCTGTCTCTGTATATGTCAAATAAACAAAATCTTTACAAAAAATAAAAAATAAATCACTTAATGTGTTATATAGTAGGGATGCATTAGTTGAAATTTCCTGTGCCGGGCTCTCTCCATAGTTAGAGATGTAATATAGAAATGTAGTGAGAGTCTATAATAACATGGTCATTGAGTATTTGCTGTTGACTGGTTTAAAATATGTATATATACATGATATATATATATATATATATATATATATATATATATATATATGTATGTATGTATGTATATGTATGGGCGCCAGGGTGGCTCAGTCATTAAGCATCTGCCTTCAGCTCAGGTCATGATCCCAGGGTCCTGGGATCAAGCCCCGCTTCAGGCTCCCTGCTTAGCGGGGAGCCTGCTTCTCCCTCTCCCACTCCCTGTGCTTGTGGTCCCTCTCTCTCTGTTTCTCGCTATCAAATAAATAAATAAATAAATAAATAAATAATAAAATGTGTTGCTTCTTAAGTGTAGAGTTTGAGTCTGACAGTTGTATGTAACCAATGTCTCTGACTAGATATAGAGCACAGTATTGCCATAACCTAGAAAATACGCTTCTGTCCCTTGCCAGTTAGCCTCCTCCACCCACAACTGCTCTTCTAATTTTAAATCTCAGATGTTACTTTTACCTGTTCATTAACTTCATATAAATGGAATCATATGTATTTTTTGTGTCTGATTTCTTTGACTCAGCATAATGTTTTTGAGGTTCATGGATGAATAATTCTCAAGAGCTCTCATTCTCTCTCAGGAGCATTCATAGTCTTAAAATTTAATTAAAACATGGTGCTAACTTCTAATACTTCATGTTCATCACAGCACAAATTATTTTTCTTAGTCTTCTATGGACTATGAATTCACTTTATTATCACTGGATGTATCATTACTAAAATATTTGCATATAACTTAAGTTGAAGATATAATCAAATGTAAGTCATATATTTTTAACTATTCTGTTAAGGAAAGATTTTTTTTAAATAAATAGTGTTCTTTACTGGCATACAATAAGAGGTTTTATTTTTCCTTGTTTTTGTGTATTTTCTAGACACGCAAACTAAAATGAAATGTTTAATTTTTCTTTTACATTGTATGTTTTAATATAGATCAAATTAGCTGTCTTCAATATGAACTTGTGATAAGGGCAATAAGAAACCCTATTGTTTCCAGCCTCCACTAAGCTGAACTGGCAGTGTGTCAGGAAAATTCCCAGTATGGAGCAGTTTTATTGCAATTCAGTACAATTGGTTCTTGCATAACCTTTAGAAAATCATACATAAAACATTCTCATCTATATAAATAAAAATCACCCACACACTTTATTAATAGCGTTGTTCACTTTTTCCCTGGGACTTGTGCTGCATGTTCCTACTGTGCCCCCTTTTTCAGCCTTTTTTTAAGATAACTTTCTGTAAGCTTTCTTAAAAGCAAAAGGGTTAGGTAATACTAGAAATCATATATAAAATTCTTGATAATTCCCACAAGCCCAGATCTCCCTCTCAGTCGTGTACTATAACTAGTGTCTCTGTTTGTCCTTTGTACATTTAGTAACAGGGAGTGGCTTTTTTACTAGACACAGTTTAATTTTAGGAAAGAAAGAAGGTTGTACTTTCATGGAAATAAGAATCATAATATATTTTATTTGTGATAATGTTTGGGGTTTATTTTAAAACACATATTTTTAAGGTTTACCATTGTCAATATGACTACGTGATAACAGCAAACATATTGGGTTGAAGTCTCAGCCTTTTTTCCTTAGTCTAGTTCATTAGCCAGAAATGTATTTGTTTCAAGTGTCATTTTTCTAAATCTAAATTTAAGAAGATTTTCGGTGCATTCCTCCAAAGTATATGGTATAAAATGCCAGAATAATAAGCATCTAGATCTTACTACCATCTTATGGAAATACAGTGACTAGAAGAACATTAAATGACATCACTGTCCAGAATATGGGAAATTTATAGGACAAATGACCCCATTCTCTCAGCAAATGAAAGCAGGTAGGGGGTGGGCGTGGTTTTCTATTATATTAAATTTCTGTTAGATTAAAACAGACTTAAGGTATGTGTGTGTCACTTCATACCTCATTTTTAGTATATGAGCTGCCGAAGCGAGCACTGTATCACTTACACCTCAGTTTAAAAAGAGAGAGATTTAAGAGATACGTGAACTAGATGCTGTGTGTGGACCTTGTTTGGATCCTAATCTGGATAGACCCAACTGTGAAAATACTTTTGAGACAACCTGAATGTTAACTGGGTATCAGATGATATTTTCAGTATGTCAGTATGGACAGGTGTAGTAAAGGTGTTAGGGTTTTGTTTTTAAGAAATTCTCCCTGTTTATTAGTGATTAAATACCAAAGTGATACCTGAGATTTTATCTCTGTCAAATAAAATCTAGGTTTATCAAATCTCTGTCAATAACTCTGTCAAAAAAGAAAGGAAGGATGGGCGCCTGGGTGACTCAGTTAAGCGTCTGCCTTCAGCTCAGGTCATGATCCTGGGGTCCTGGGATCAAGTCCCACATTGGGCTCCCTGCTCACCAGAGAGTCTGCTTTTCCCTTTCTCTCTCCCTCACCTCTCCCCCTGCTATGCTTGCTTCTCTCTTTCAAATAAATAAATAAAATCTTAAAAAAAAAAAAAAAGGATGTTGGAAGTGATAAGAATGACAAAACACTGATAATTGTTGAAGCTCTGTAAGGACTACATAGGACTTACTACATTATTCTCTCTAGGTTTGAAGATTTTCACTGTATAAAGTTAAAATACACAATGAGAAGGAAAAAATTTATCACCACTTATTTTTTTAAGATTTTATTTATAATTTTTTTTTTTTTTTTTTTGACAAAGAGAGATCACAAGTAGGCAGAGAGGCAGGCAGAGAGAGAGGAAGGGAAGCAGGCTCCCTGCTGAGCAGTGAGCCCGATGCAGGACTCGATCCCAGGACCCTGGGATCATGACCTGAGCCGAAGGCAGCAGCTTAACCCACTGAGCCACCCAGGCGCCCCAAGATTTTATTTATAAATTTTAGAGAATGAAGTGAGCAGGGGGGAGCGCAGAGGGGGAGGGAGAGGGAGAGAGAACCTGGAGCAGATTCCATGCTCAGCACAGAGCCTGACACAGGGCTCTATCTCACAACCCCAAGATGATGACCTAAGCCAAAATCAACAGATACTTATTCCTGACTGAGCCACCTTGGCGCCCCACCACTTCATTTATTTATTTATTTTTAAGATTTACTGTAGAGAGAGAGCACCAGCAGGAGGCACAGAGGGAGAGGAAATCCCAAGCTGACCCTGCGCTGAGCCCAAGTCCAACACAGGAAGTCGACCGCACTGAGATCACCACCCAGGCGGAAGCCAAGAGTCAGGAGCTCTGACTGTGCCACCCAGGTGCCCCATCACCACACTAATAGCAAACAAAACTATATTCACTTTAGGAATAGCAGACACTTTCAACAAATAGTAACATCCCATAAATTAATGTGTTAAATTTAGGGGAAGGAGTAAAAGGCATTTGTAATACAACCTTTACCTAACGCACAGTTCAGGGCCCTCCCTTCTCCCACCGAATACCATGAAACTGTAGAATGTTTCGTTTGAAAGGAATGATGAACTTTGAAAGGAAGATACATCTGTCCTTGGGAAGAGCAGACGGACCTAGTGCTAGCAGTGAAACCCAAAGCATTTAGCTCTCTCCTGTGCCGTTTATGGGAGTCACTTGGGACTGCTAATTGTGAAGTCAGTGATGTGGCCTTTCTCATAGCCAGAACTTTTGACTTCCTATATTATTCTCTGATAAAACATCTGTTTTACTATGAAATATTTTTTACCTTCCATTACTTTTGCTTAGTTCTATAAAAAGGAATGCTCTAAATGAATAGATTAGGCCTTTTACAAACATGATTTTCTATAACGTAATTCACCTTCTGGGATTTTTTTTACCTGAGATTCTGACTTCAAGGTATTTTTCTAGTAGAAAATAGTCTAGGTCTAATTGGGACATGGAGCTGAATACCAAAGTCACAATCAGTATCACAGCAAAGGGTTTGCAGAATCAGTGAATGTTGAAAATGGTTTCTTCAGTGGATCTGCTTTTCTTTTCTTTTTTTTTAAGATTTTATTTATTTATTTGACAGACAGAGATCACAAGTGGACAGAGAGGCGGGCAGAGAGAGAGAGGGAAGCAGGCTCCCTGCTGAGCAGAGAGCCCGATGCGGGACTCGATCCCAGGACCCTGAGATCATGACCTGAGCCGAAGGCAGCGGCTTAACGCACTGAGCCACCCAGGCGCCCTGGATCTGCTTTTCTAAGTTCTAACATTGGTTTTCATGCTCTAGAGGTTTAATCCAGCCTGACTGAAGTACTCTAGAAAAGAGCCTTCACAGATCGACATTTTAAAACAAAAGCCCTTTTCCTGAATTCTCTAGAATTCTTCAACCGTAGCAAATCTAAGAGCAAACCAAACATTCCTGAGTCCCAAATCCAGTTGTAATTTAAATTATTAAGGTACTATACATGAAAGTAGTCATTTTGCATTTTGAGTATATTTGTAAAATCTGTTTTTTCAACATATCTATATAATCTGTTATATCAACTAAATTTTGAGTTCTCAGAGAGCTGGAGTAATTTCTGTCAGTTTAAGTCTTCATAGCCACTGTCACAACAGGAAAGTATAAAGGTATCTTGCTAAATATATCTTAATTAAACCTGACTTGTCACATCTTCGAAACCCGGAACTTTTGATGGTAGAAGGTTTAAGTATAAGAATATATGAAAGGGGGTGTGAGGGTATGGGTAACTGGGTGAGGGACATTAAGGAGGGCACTTGATGTAATGAGTACTGGGTATTATATAAGACTGATGAATTACTGACCTCTACCTCTGAAACTAATAATATATTATATATTAATTAACTGGATTTAAATAAAAATATTCAAAAATAAATAAAATATGCCAGCTAAAGAAAAAACAAAATGTGTTGCCAACCTTAAGGAAAAGGCTGTATTGGGAAATAGTTTAAATATAAGAGCATATAAGCTATCCACTCCTCTAGATTAATGTTTCCCACAGTGATTTCTCCTTCTAGTTTGCTCCATTGAACATAGTTAGACAAAAATATAAAATCATATTGTATTATTAAAAAATATATATGAGGGGCGCCTGGGTGGCTCAGTCATTAAGCAATTGCCTTCAGCTCAGGTCATGATCCCCGGGTCCTGGGATCAAGCCCGCATCAGACTCCCTGCTCAGCAGGAAGCCTGCTTCTCTCTCTTCCACTTCCCCTGCTTGTGTTCCCTCTCTTGCTGTCTGTCTCTGTCAAATAAATACATAAAAATCTTGGAGCGCCTGGGTGACTCAGTTAAGCCTCTGCCTTCGGCTCAGGTCATGATCTCAGGATCCTGGGATCGAGCCCTGCATCAGGCTCTCTGCTCAGCGGGAACCTCTCTGCCTGCTTGTGATCTCTCTCTCTCTGTCAAATAAATAAAATCTTAAATATATATATGAATAAGACTGGATTTTGAGAAACATTACTAAAAGCATTTTTTAATTATAAAGAATATGTCAAAATAATCATAAACATTTTATAGCTACTGGCAAAAGAATTGTTATTATTTATTGAATACTGTTTGTCAGGTGGTTCCCTGAGTTTTTAGTCTTACAGTGTGGGAGTGTATGCCAAACATATGTACTACACAGAGTTCATTTGACATTTTAGAGCAGTATAAATGCTGCAAGAGTCCTGTTTGGTTCTCTTTCTATATAATCTGTCAGACTGGCTAAAGGGAGATCATTTTCTTAAAGTAATCGTAACTATAATGAAAATGTAAAAAGCGTGTTTTTTTAAAAACTTCTTGTTCGGGGGCACCTGGGTGGCTCAGTGGGTTAAAGCCTCTGCCTTCAGCTCAGGTCATGATCCCAGGGTCCTAGGATTGAGTCCCATGTCGGGCTCTCTACTCAGCGGGGAGCCTGCTTCCCCTCCCCTCTCTGCCTGCCTCTCTGCCTACTTGTGATTTCTGTCTGTCAAATAAATAAATAAAATCTTTAAAAAAAACAAAACAAAACAAAATTTCTTGTTAAAATTACACATCTTTTGGTAAGTTAGTAACCTCTCATCATAATGGCCAAGCTCTTTGGCCCTTTACTGGAGTCGTTTTTAACCTAAGTTTTAGCATGATTGCTTGCTGAATTCATTTGACATCAAAAAAAGTTGTTAACCAGGAAATGTAGCTTTGACAGTTCAGAAAGCACATTTCTACTTTATAAAATTATGTTCATACTTTCAGTTGTTCTTGATAATATGAATAGAATAAATGGTAAAGCCTGTAGATCCTAATAAAGGATACTAACATACACCTGATCTTTTCCGGCCAAATTTTTTAGCCAAAGATGCTACTGACAAGTGAACAGATTTGAATTTTATTGTCTTTTGTTTTCCATGGTAACATGTAGGTGAACATGCAAATAACTAGTAAAAGGCCAATAAAGCAGTGAAAAGAAAAATAGATGAAGTATTTAATAAAAAACTAGAGAATCGGGGTGCCTGGATGGCTCAGTCATTAAGTGTCTGCCTTCAGCTCAGGTCTTGATCCCAGGGTCCTGGGATTGAGCCCCGCATCAGGTTCCCTGCTTAGCAGGGAGCCTGCTTCCCTTCCTCTCTCTCTCTGTCTGCTTCTCTGCCTAATTGTGATCTGTGTCTGTCAAATAAATAAATAAAATCTTAAACAAACAACTAGAGAATATGTGGGGCGCCTGGGTGGCTCAGTGGGTTGAGCTTCTGCCTTCGGCTCAGGTCATAGTCTCAGGGTCCTGCGATTGAGCCCCGCATCAGGCTCTCTACTCGTCATCAGCTTCCCCCTCTCTCTCTGCCTGCCTCTCTGCTAACTTGTGCTCCCTTTCTCTGTCAGATGGATAAATAAAATCTTAAAAAAAAAATAACTAGAGAATCTGTTTTTTGAAGTTTTTCTATCCCCCACCCCTCTTTATGAATTCCTTGTTGGCAGGAACTGCCTTATTCTTCCTTATATTCTGGATAGATTACCCAGGGTAGCTCATTTAAGACAGTATAAATAATTTAGGCTAGAAACTTTACATGGCTTCATGAAATGTTGTCCTTAATGTGCTACCAGCAGGGAAAACAAAATGAAATTGAAATAATATGAAAGAAAGAAGACAGGGTCTCTCCTTCCATATGGTAAACATAATGTTTGCGGGAAGATCACAGACATTTTTAAAATCATTTTTTAATTGTATCTATCGTTGGTCCATATTATTTATCTTTAGTATATATTATGTGACCAAAAAGGAGCTTGCTTTTCAATTTGAGATTTTGCGAAAATGGAAACAGCAGTTTGTGAAAAATATAACACACAGAGACACACACCCATAGCTAGCCTAAAATTGTTTGTCACCAATCCCAAACTGATAACTAGACATTTCAGACTCTGAGTGTATATATGGGAGATTAACAAAAGTGCTTAATAGTGACCTATCATGTGCGTGTTGTGTGCGTGCATGCATACGTGTTTGGTTGTGTGTGTGTGCTGTTGATAATTAGCAACCACATGGCAGTGTATTCAGTGTTGGTGTTTGATAAATAAGGAGGAATTTTGAATTGGAAACTACAATAATAAATTGCTCAGGTACCTTTAAAAGTATCTTTTTAAAATTGAATTCTTGCTGCGAGAATAACTATTAAAGTTTAATTGCAGTTTTTTATCATTTTTCTTTGATTTTATTCTAAAAACTGCCAAGCAGATAACATCTAAATGTAGCTTTTTCAATGTGACAAAGTTACATAAGAAGAGAATCCCCTAGCACGTAAAGAAAAATGCAATTATTTTCTATTCTGAATCTCCAGACTGCTGTTTTAGAAAATCATATCTGATTATTTGCTCAGCAGAAGATTATTGAGTTGATTTAGCTGTGATTTTACTTAACAAAGCTTCAACTGCATTCCTACTGTGGAGTCCAAAAAAGGTAGAGAGATATAAATGATACATTCAAACTGCGATTTTTGTGAACAGGGCCATCGATGCACCCCTCGGAGCTAATAGCGGAGATGAGAAACAGTGGGTTTGCACTGAAACGAAATGTACTGGGGAGAAACTTGACCGCAAATGATCCATCACAGGTAATGATCTTTTTATCGGTAAGCTGAAAATGTTTATAAATCTAAATGTGATTGCTTGTGAATTGCTACTTAATGTTTTCCAATATGCATATATCCATAGGAAAGCAAGATAGAGCAAAGAAAATGCCTAAAATGTATTTTGATTTTGATTCTTTATTATTTTAACCTAAATGAGAAATTGTTTTTAAACCTGTATTTTAATAAATGAAACTGCTCCAGGTTTATGTAGATAAAATCTCTACGAACTGGTGATGAGGTTTTTTTTCCCTCTCTGTTAACTTAAATTAAATAGAACCAATGAGAAGTGGTGTATGGAAGAAAACTCCTAAAAATTATAGAAAATACTTTAAACTTAATTTATTAAACTGTACGTAGATCCAGAAAAATGGTTGCTGGGTTGTAGATATCCTAACCGTAAATTATTTTATTTAATAAAGAAACTGGAGCCCAGAGAAGTGTTTGCCTTTGTGGCTCAGGTGGTTGTTTAGAGACAGACCTGACACTAAAACTCAGACTCCCATTGGCATAAACTTGTGGTACTCTGAGAAGAGGCACATTACTTTCCAAACACTGCTAGGGACTATTCATGTAACCTATATAATCAAATATCTATACTGTTGATACATTGGTATATACTTGATAATGTACTGTTGAATTTATAAAGGCTAAAATTGTGGATGTTTTGACCTTATAAAGTTCATGATCAGGAACGCCTGGGAGGCTTAGTTAAGAGTCTCCCTCAACTTAGGTCATGAACTCAGGGTCTTGGAATCCAGCGCCCATCAGGCTCCCTGCTCAGTGGGGAGCCTGCTTCTCCCTCTCCCTCTGCCACTCCCCCTGCTTGTGCTCTCCCTCTCTCTGTCAAATAAATAAATCTTTTTAAATAATAATAAATAGTAAATAAAGTTCATGATCTTCTTGGTTTTAACATTTCATTAAGTTAAAAATAAAATATTTAAATGCTTAAGTGTTTAAATTCAAACTCAAGAGATGGAGAGTAGGAGCCATGCTATAAATCTGTTTTACGTATGTTTTCTCTCTTCCTCTTCCTGATAAAGTTTGTTAATACTAACAAAGCAGTTATCTTCACCTCTTAGTGTGCTATGATCCTCCTTGGCAGGCAGACTACAAAAAATTTTTAGTCCCCTACCACCTACTTCCCAATCCAGGATGTCACACTCATCTATAGTATGTCCCTAACACAGAATTTCTTATTTATGTTTTCTTTCCCATCTGATAACTAATTTGTTTTGCAGTCTAGCAATTTATTGATGTCTTTGTTGATTCAGGAATATGTTGCAAGTGAAGGTGAAGAAGATCCAGAAGTCGAATTTTTAAAGTCACTGACAACCAAACAAAAGCAGAAACTTCTCAGGTAATTAAAAAGTGTATATTTAATGGATTCAGCTATTTTTTCTTGTATTTATCTTAGTATCATATTTAACTCTGATCCTAAGAGCTTACGAAACTACTTTAAACCATGCATCACATCTACTGATTTGCTCTTCAGCTATAGTAATACAATTTTGTCTTTCTTTCAATAATACAAAAATGAGTATAAGATTATTATATTCAGATTATGGTACAAAATCATTGTTCTTTCTAGAACATTTAGTTTGGAAATAGCTTTATTTGTAGGCATTACTTTTCATAATAGATTTTTATATATCTTTGCACACAGTTTGTTCCCATAAAACACTGTGAGCCATGTGTTACTCTTTTTGTAAGATTTTATGAGGAATGCTGAAAAATGTTTAAATTTAAGGTAAATATGAAATTAAACAGACTACCTCTGGATTAAAGAATCCAAGAAATGTTTGCTGAGTCCAATAGAGGGAGCTCATGATGTTTCAGCTTGTGGATTTTGAGAATGGCTGGACAGAACCCTCAGTGAAGACATTTTTATTTCAGAGTAACTCAAACACACAAACAAGTTACTCTTCTCGGAATGTGAAATACTCTTTAGAAATTCAGAATGCCTTAATAAAATTGTCTTAATTTTTTTTTAAGATTTTATTTATTTATTTGACAGAGACACAGCGAGAGAGGGAACACAGGCAGAGGGAATGGGAAAGGGAGAAGCAGGCTTCCTGCTGAGCCCAGAGCCCAATGCAGGGCTCAATCCCAGGACCCTGGGATCAAGACCTGAGCTGAAGGCAGATGCTTAACGACTAAGCCACCCAGGTGCCCCTAAAATTGTCTTAATTTAATTAATTTTTAATTCGAAACAGTTGTTGAAAACTAGTATGGGATTATATAACAAAAGAATACAAAAAACTTGAAAGGTATTCTTCTTTAGAATTCTAGAGAATATGCCCTTCAGTTTTGATAATGTAATATTGATTAGTATTTCCCTACTTTAAAATAGCACATATCATGGGGCACCTGAGTGGCTCAGTAGTTAAGTGTCTGCCTTTGTCTCAGGTCACGATCTCAGAGTCCTGGGATCTAGCCCTACATTGGGCTTCCTGCTCTGTGGGAAGCCTGCTTTTCCCTCTCCCACTTCTACTGCTTGTGTTCCCTCTCTCGCTGTGTCTCCCTCTGTTAAAAAAGTAAATAAAATCTTAAAAAATAATAATAAATACATATCATTAATTTTCATTTGATTATAGCTACATATTTGAGTTTACATTAGCATGTAACTAATGTTATAAAGCTTCCTTGAGGTCAGGATGACTTTATTTAGAGTGCTATATAATTTCAGATTCTGATTCAGTAAGAATTTTTTTTAATAGTCATTACTATTGGAGAAAGTGTAGTGAAAGAATTGACTTAATGTATTTAATTTTTATGTGTGACTTGAGTAATTTAAAAGAAAACTGTCATTTAATAAAGAATCCATTTATATTTGAATACCATTTTCAGTAGTGTCAAGGAAAATATATTGTCTATTTAAAACTTTATTTTTGTCAACAAAGGACTATTTTTACATAGTATGTTACTGTTTTTCCAATAACAGGAAATTGGACCGGCTTGAGAAGAAAAAAAAGAAAAAGAAAAAAGATAGAAAAAAGAAAAAGCTTCAGAAGAGCAGAAGTAAACACAAAAAACATAAAAATAGGTCCCCCTCCTCCTCTTCTTCCTCCTCCTCCCCCTCCTCCTCCTCCAGTGAGACTTCAGAAAGCAGCAGTGAGAGTGACAACAAAGAAAAGAAAATACAAAAGAAGAAAAGAAAGAAAAATAAGTGTTCAGGGAATAACAACAGTGATTGTGAAGAGAAGGACAAGTCTAAGAAGAGAAAACTTCATGAAGAACTTTCTAGCAGTCACCATAACAAAGAAAAGGCCAAGGAAAAGCCTAGGTTTTTAAAACAAGAAAGTTCTAGGGAGCATAGCAAATGGAGCCATTCTGATTCTGACAAAAAGTCCAGAAGCCATAACCAGAGCCCAGAGAGGAGAGGATCTGAAAGAAATGAGAGGAGCAGCAGGAGCCAGAGCAGGGATGAGAGGGGTAGGAGAAGCAGAAGCAGAAGTCACGGTAGTTACAAGCAAAGAGAAATAAGAAAACGGTCACAGCGAAGTCCCAGTGAAGAGCGGAATAGAAGAAGGGACACCAGGAGCCATGGCACAGATGTATACAGAGGAGAAAGAGCGCACAGAGAGAGCCCAGGAGATAAGCATGCTAGGGTAACACAAAGAGAACGAAGCAGAAGTAGAGAGAATAAAGAGAGACTGTATGTGACAATTACCTGGGAATAAAAATGATCTCCACTCCCTTATTGAGTACCTGTGGCAAGGGCTAAATTATATACTATTGTCTTTCTAATAAAAAAGCTCTGTTTTAATTTTCCATTCCAGAAAACTGTCCTATCAAATACAAAACTACGTGAGTCCTATAAGAATGAACTTCGCAAAATATTTGTAAGTAATCTCTTTTGGGGCTGTAAAAATATTTTCTGTTGATAAATGTTTCTTGTGCCCTAGATTAACCCACTGAGCCACCCAGGCGCCCGACTTGTGCCCTAGATTAAAAACCCCGTATAACTCTGTGACATTTTCTTTGTTTTGAAACATCATTAAAAGAATGATAGTACACTGAATGGGTATAATTTAATTTTTGTTTTTTTCTGTTCAAATGTATTACTTTTAAAATTCTAATTTACTTGAAGCAAAGCATAATCATTGTTGAAATTCTCTAGTATGAGAATTTGTGGATTTGATCACTGTTTCCTTAAGACGTTTAAATTCCCTTCAGGTGTTTTGTTCTATTTACGTTAGGAGGGCGTATTAGTTTTCTATGCTGCCCATTACCTCAGACTTTAAACAGCACAGATGTACAATTTCTGGAGATCAGAATTCTGAAATGGATCTCACTGGGTTAAAATCAAAATGTCAGCAGGTTTGGTTCCTCCTGGAAGCTCTAGGAGAAAATCCATTTGCTTGCTTATTTCTAGCTTCTGGAGTCTGCCTGCATTCCTTGGCTCCTGGCCCCTTCTTCCATCTTCAGAACTTGTTAGGGTAAAGTTAAGTCCTCACATCTTATCACTCTAACATTTTGATATTCTGCATCTCTCTTGCACTAATTTTAAGGACCCTCGTGATTAGATTGGGCCACCAGAGAAACTCCCTGTGTTAAACTGATTGGTAATCCTAATTCTGTTTACAACCTTAATTCCCCTTTGCCATGTAACCTAACTTATTCACAGTTCCAGGGATGAGGACGTGTACTTCTTTTGAGGGACATTATTCTGCCTACCACCGGTGGCCTTTCTGCTACTAGCATGCAACTATTAGGGATTTTACTTCTAAAGATTAGGCATTTATATAATGTCATGAATGGACTATTATAAACTATTAAATATATTTCATGAGTATAGGTATATAAGGCATATTTAAACTTAGCTGCAAGTTTTCCTTTGTGCTTCAAAGGATATGGTAAAGGAAAGTGATAGAAAAAAATTTCTTGGGGCGCCTGGGTGGCTCAGTGGGTTAAAGCCTCTGCCTTCAGCTCAGGTCATGATCCCAGAGTCCTGGGATCGAGCCCCCCATCGGGCTCTCTGCTCAGCAGGGAGCCTGCTTCCTCCTCTCTCTCTCTGCCTGCCTCTCTGCCTACTTGTGATCTCTGTCTGTAATAAATAAAATCTTTAAAAAAAAAATTTCTTGGTACAAATTATAAGTAACATGCAATTCTAAAAAAATATTCTAAAACATCATGGACAAAGTATTTCTATTAAGGTTCCACATTTGAAAAAAAATCTGTTATTTAGTACAATGCAAATATTTGGTTAGTTTGGATGAAATCACTGAGGGTTGTCAGTCATAATTTCATAAATTCATAATTTCATAAAATGTAAAATGTATGTGTGAAAGTTAAATCGCTTTATGTAGTCTGATATATATGTCTTTGTCATGTAAATGTACACACACAAATGTCTGGTTTAGAAGAAACGAAAGGCATAAGCAACCCTTTGATTACTTAGATTTTTAAGAGAGTTTGAAGTAGGGGGAGAACTTGAATTCTGTCTACAGTATTCTGTAATAACTTAACGTGCACCTCAAAGATCCCTTTCCTTCATTTAAAAAAAAAGCATGCATTTGAAATGGATAAAGACTGCTAATTTACACCTTGAGTTCATTAGTGTTGCACTGATTATTTTCTATCTTATGCCTTTTTAGACTTTATAATTTTTATAATGTCAAAACCTACGAAATACTTAACTGCCTCCAAGGGTTTCTAAACCAATACAGTGTTCATGAAGAGAAATGTTGAAATACATCCTGTAATTAAAAGTGAATTAAAGAAATACATTGTCATTTCTTACACTTTTTTCATTTGACTTTCACAAAAGTGTGATCCACTTTAACTTTCTAAGTGGCCATTAAAAAATGGTCATGAGAATTTTTTTTATTAAATCTCTGGTTTAATTATCCTTCATTGTTAAGACTGAGAAACTATCAAGTACTCCCAGTAACCCCAATACTCTTACCCATCTAATGGTGAGAAAAATTCCTGTGTGGTTATGGAAGATGTTGATTTGCTGTTTGGTTTTCAGCTTGGGTCACCAAAGGGTGCTAGACAGCCCCCCAGGGGCTAGCATTCCAATTTTGCAAACTTAAGGGAGGGATTTTCACGTAGAATCCTAAGAGCTTTAATTGGTTCTGCATACTTGTATGGGCATAAGGAATTGAAAGTGTTTTGTTTTTGTTTTTTTTTAATGAAAAAGGTTAACACATCTAATTCTACTTTCGCTTTTGAAACACAAGGTAAAAACCAGAGATAACCACCATAATAAAAAGGATGCCTCGTTGTATGTATGGAGACTCCCCTAAGTACTGAAAGTCAAAGCATCTTCCAAGTTTAATGAATCTATGATTCAAGAACCCAAACAAGTCTTCCAACAGTGACATATATTCAAAAACCACAAGCAAAGTCTGGTTATATTTGTCATTCTTCTTAGCTTACGAGAGGAATTCTTATAAAGAAATCTGGGTATGCCTTTTTTATTTGTCCATGGGCCTGAGACTGCACTGGCCCACCCAGGAGCGGGTTCTGGGGCACTCTCCTCTCCTTTCCCTGGCCTGACATTTAACATAATGTAACACTAGCAAATTAATTCCTGTAGGAGGTGCTGTCGATTTACAAATGCCCAGGAAAGATCAGGTTACTAGGTTAGGACTTGTTTATTTATCTGAATGTCTATGGGGTTGGTTAGTCTCAATTTCACTTAATAAATGTGCCCAAATAGGCAGAGGGGGCCGCAGCATTAGTGGCAGGTCTGCTTACCTCGAATGGTGAAGTGGGAATCTTGTCTGGAGTCACACGGTTTTAAGCTGAAGAAAGCTTTTTATCTGAAAAGCTTGGAGAGACCTTTCTTGCTCTTCTTCCTTGAGACTGCTTGCGGATAGTGAATCACATCAGGCCATGCTGCTGGGAGCCGGCGTTTCCCCGTTTTAATCACCGAACATTTCATGTGCTTTACATTGAAGCTCGAAGATTTCCGAATCCACCTGCGCCATCTCACTCTCCTCCCTACCTAAGGCCCATCGGGCCAGGTCACTGGGCGAAGTCGCTCGGGGTGCAGTTCGGCGAGGCCACATCCTCCACCGCCTGTGCTTAAGATCAGGGAGAAAGCTGCATTGTAGCTTCAGTAGCTCAAGGATCTTCAGGAATCTTTTTTCAGGTTTTCTTTCAGAAAACCTTGGTAGTTACCACTTCTTAAAAAGAAAGGCAGGCAATCGCTGCAGGCCTTGGGAAACATTTCTGGGACCAGAAAGGAGATACGCTCTTTAAAAAACTTGTGGGAAACAAGACCGAGGGAACCCTAAGGTCTGGGAAGTGCAATGGCAACTGCGAGTTCTGCCCAGGCTCCTAAAAACCGGTTCCTGCTGATAGAAAAGGAAGCAGATACTCCCCATCACCTCCCGCCTTCCTGCTCCCTTCACGCGGCACTTGGCATCCCTAAGACCGAGCAGTAATAACGACAGCGAGGTGCCAGGTGAAAGTCAAGAGCCGCTTGTAAGGGAAAGAAACCCACACTCCGGCCCAACCTGCCCGTGAGCCGCCTGCCCCCCAACTCGCAGACCCGGAAAACCCCGGTCCGTTCCTTGGGCTCCAAGGCCTCCCCGAGGGGGTGGAGGAAATGGAGCTCCGGAGCCTCAGGTGCTGACCAGAGCGGGGCTTCCAAGGACCTCGCCCTAAAGCCAAAGGAAGCAGGAAGTGAGTCCGGGCCTGGGGTTGCCCCTGCCCAGCCCCAGAGGCGACGTCACCCAGCAAACTGCGGCGCTTTCCTTCTAGACCTGTGTCTGGTCACCTTCTGATCGCACCTCAAACCCAAATGGAAAAGCTGAGAATTAGGGGGCGCGTCCCCTTCCTGGAAGATGCGCCTCGGTGCCGAGAGGCCGCGGGACTCCCCACCCACCAAGAGTAACGGGAAGGGGTCCGGGTTAGCCCGCAGCACCGGTCCCCGCCCCCCCGCCGCACGCCGGCGGCCCTGACCCGCCCAGGAGGAATCCCCCGGCCACTGCGTCAGGCTGCGGGCCAAGCAGGCTGCGCCCCGGGGGCCGGCCGCCCGTGCCGCCGCGCGCCCACGCCCGCCGGCTCCCGCCTAACCTCGCCCGGCCTCGGGCGCGTTTCTCCTGCGAAGGTCGGAGGGTGCACTCGCCTTCGGTGATTAGGGAGGCGAGCGAATTTCTCTCGTTGCTCGGCTCCACAGGTGAAGAGGGCGCTTTAGGACGCTGATGCTAATCTCTCGCTCTTGGGGCAAAATGGGAATGTCAACTCCAGCCTGCAGTCTGCCAGCAGAAAACGGACTGGGGGAGACAACCTATCTCTTTGCTTCTCTTTTATACATGAACCACCCAGAAACGGTTAGGATTTTGTAAAACAATGCAAAATCCCTGATAGGAATTTCCAAAGGAAGACAGTGCAGGGATCTTAGAAAATCTAAAAAACTTAGGTGTTTTTCTTCCCCGAGTCTCAGAGAACAGGCCCTGGAGGACATTCTGAAACCTTCCCTTAACTAGAGTTGCAAACACACTGTATATATTTATATCAATAACATATAGGGTAGGCATGTCTGTATGTATTTACCTCATACATATTTCTATAAACTCCAGCGTCTAGAAGGGGTGGGGGGTAAATAACACGGAACGGTTAAAATTATGGAGAAGGGATAATAACTGATTACTAATTTGAAAGTAAATAAACAGGTGACTTTTTCAGATCAAATTCCTCCTTGGATCGTTACAATAAATATCTCTGAAGGAAGCTCTCTATTTATGTTGTCATTGATTAATTCTTCACTACCTCATTTGATTTCGATTTAGAACGATTTGATTCTAATTTAATTAGCATGTAATTTGGATGTACATAATTACTGTAATTATGACATTCAGGTAAGGCAGCTTTAGGCTGAAAGGCAATTTCAAATTTTCTAGCAACCTACTTTGTACTGGGAAATGGACAAGGACTTTGCGCCCTGCTATCCAAGTAGTAATTAGCACATCTTTGAAATAGGCAGTGCGGCGGGGTTTGTATTAAAACAGCAAATACAAATCCAGCCGAGCTACTCGCTGCAAAGGTGGCTGCGAGTTCCCGGAAACGCACCGCTTCTCCCCCGCTGGAGATCGGGGAGCCGGGCGCCCTGGCGTCTTAGCCGACTCTCGCTGTTGCGGGCGACCGCGCTTTTGCCGCCCTGGGCGCGGGATTTGGAGGTGTAGCTTTTAAGATCAAAATACAATAAAAGCGCAGGAGGAGGGGGGGCTAGAAAGGAGGGGAAGAAGCCACCGCACGACGTCTGAAGATGAGGGGTGGGGTAGTGGACTGGGAAGAGGAGGGAAAGGGGCGGCGGGGGGAGGGCGATGCACACCCTGGAGAGAAAATTGGTCAACGCCTCCAACTGTTATCCGATTTTAGATTTGGGTTTCAAAGGGGGGAGGAGGGAAGGCGGGGACACAAGGGGTCAGTTTCCGCCGGTGGGGAGTGCGGACCCTTCAGGAGGGGCTGGGACGAGGGGTTTCGGGGTTTCTGGCCGCCTTTGGGGACCCTGCGCGCCCCTCCAGGTCCCGGCCCGCTCGGCAGCCCCCAGCTAACCGACTCGGTTGGGACGGCTGCCTGGAGGGCGGCGGCAAGGCAAAGGAGACCTCGGCCCTCCGCGGTCCGGCTGGTGAAAGCTGCGGGGTCCCTCGCTAACCTCCCCTTCAAAGGGGAGTCTAGGGACGTGGGACGGTCTGGTGGCCTGCTTTAATCAGCTTGGATCCGGTCGGTCTCGCCCAGTCCACGCGGGCGGCCCTCGCCGATCGGGAGCCCTCAGATCCCGAGTCCTTGGGCGAAGAGCGCGGGGGCCTGTGCCCACTGCGGCGCCCCCGTCCTGGGGTTCAGGTCGCGGCCGACAGAGCCCAGCGTGCTCAACTCCAAGTTGGAAGACCCTGAAGTTACCCTGAAAGGCGTGTTAAATGAGACAATTCTAAGAGTTGGGCCAAGCGGGGCGTTATTTTGTTTTGTTTGGATTTTCAGTTAGCACGCTCCCAAAACGACCTCCTTCCTGGAAACAGTAATACCGGCCATTGCTAAGTAGGGCCCCTCAATGGCGGGGCTCGTCCCCCTCGCCTGGTACACAAACACTCGCTTTTCTCTGCTCACTTCGCTGGGCGGCTGCGGCAACTCGGAGGCAAACGCCGGTCTCCAGGCGCTAATAGCGACAAGCCCGGCGGACGGCGCGGCCTTCCCGGCCCGGAGCTCTAGATGGCGCCAGCGAGCCGCACTCGCCGAGCTCCTCTTAAGGGAATCAAGAGCGACTGTCAAACATAAAAGCAAATCAGAGTTTTCAGTTTTTTTAATGTGTTAAGAATGTTATTCCTTAAGAAAATTTGTAGCTAAATTATTCTCACTTAAAATAAACACTTAGTATACCAATTACACAAATGGGCGGGATTTATGTGAGATTTACTTCATCTGCATTTTTGTAGTGGGAGAGAGCCTTGGTGAATACAGATAATAGATGCAAATAAGATTAGAGTTAAAATAAATAAAGTTTCCATCTGAATAACAAGAAATTCAATTTTACACGACTTAGAACTATTTGACGGAATGTCCAGACACGCGGTTCAGGTGCACAATCTAATCTCGTCAAAATAACGTTGCTGTCTCTCCTTGAGGAAAGAAAAATCTTTCTCTATTTTTCCTCTTTCTCTCTTTCCTCATCAGGTAGGCTCCAGTTCATTCCACCGGGGGGGGGAATAGACCCCAAAAGGTAACCGCGGGGGGAGGGTGTGCTTGGGGGCTGGGTGGGCGCAGGCCTGAGGAAAAGCTCTTCGTGCCTCTACTGCGCGCAGGAAGCCGTAGAACAGGAAACGCTGGGAGAAACCGGCTGAAACGAAATCGCGTTGCCCCTCAGCCGGGCCGCGCGGAACTCGGAGACCCGGTCCGTGCCCCCCAACACCCAGGCCGCGGTCCCCGCCCCACCCCGGCCTGCAGGCCGCGCCGGGGGTCTGCGCCCGGACCCCTGCTTCGGCCGCCCGCTCCTCCCCGGCCCCGGAGCCCGAGCATCCCAGGCGACCGGAGCCCCGAGGTGGCCCTGGGGAGACGCGGCCCCACCTCCCGTGCAGACCGCGCGGGTCTCGCGGCTCGCACCGAGAGTGCGGGGCCTCCCCTCCCACGCACGCTGTCTCCAATTTGCTCGGCCTCCGCCGGCCGCTACCGCTCAGGTCAAGGCTTCCCCGCGCCCCCAGGGGCCCCTGGCGCGGAGGGTGGGAAGGAGGGGGGACTGGAATCTGTGTTCGCCTGCCGATTTGGGCCCGGGGGCAGGGGCCCAGCTTCCTTCGGGTGCAGACTCCGCGAGCTCCGGTCTCCCGGCTGGACGCTCCGGCCCGGCCGCCGCCCGCGGTTCCCGGGAGCCGCGGTGATGGACGTCCGCTGACCCTCGGGGCAGAGGCCTTGATCACTGGGCTGCGGAGGGAGCCGCGCGGCGAGCGGGACCTGCACGGCCAGGCCCTTTGATCTGCCTTTATTATCCACGAGAAACAAAGCTGCCTGGGACAGACGCCCGGGCGCCCTCATGCCTCAGGAAACCCCAGCACACTCTCACCTCCGTGCCGCCGGCCCGCGGCCCCCAAACGCGCAGGGCACGCTCTCTCGGCCTCCAGCGCCACGGCCCAAAGCCCCTGGAGCGAACGCACCCCGGCCGGCTTCTCCAGGAGACCCAGCCCGACCCGGGCGGCGCGCGGGGGGCTAGGGTGGGAGGTCCTGGATATGAACTATTGGAGCGGGGAGAGAAAATGGTCAAAGAGAAGAAAAACTCGAGGAAGAAGAGCGGGGTAACCGAGGCTGTGGGGACCGCGAGAACGAGGAGAGGGAAGAAGACACCGAACCTCACGCTGCAAATGCCCCTCTGGGGACCTTAGCTCCGTGTTTTATCGCTACTTTGCTACTTGGCTTGTCAGAGCAGAGTTTGCGAGAAAATATTTTGTTGGTAGTTAATAACAATAATTTATTTTTTCATCCCTAAAAATCAAACCTCCATTCAAGTTCCCAAGATGGACAGTAATAAAAAAAAAAAAATTCCACTGGGGCTGACTTTGCTTGTGTTTCCTATTGTGTGGGGAGCCTTTCAGAAATATTTTTATTCTGTAAATATGTACTTTATTTTCTAAATTAACATTTCGAATTGCGAAATTATCTCATTTACCAATTTTCTTTTTCGTCTCTCTCTCTCTTCTCCCTCTCTTTTAAACTGGGGCTGTTAAGTTGGTGGTCAGAAGACAAAGAGAGTGAAAATAATTTTCATTTCAATAATTGCCTTCTGGTCAATTTAACTGTGCCTTATTTTGAAAGAGACTGTCTAAATGAGATTCCTGTCCCAAATGTGTTCCCAGGCCTGATCCCAGCCTTTAATTATTCCTGAGTTTTTTTTCTTCAGAATAAGACGCCGCACTGAGTAATCACAAAGAAGTCAGAGAGCATCCTTGAACCTTTTCAGAAGCAGCGCCACTGATATTCAAATAACCTGCGAGGGCCATTTGACGGCGCGGGGACCTAGGCATTTCCAATTCACTATTTGCATAGATCAGCCCTCTTTGAAAAGGAAAGGAGCAGTTGTCTTCCATAACATTAAAAAGCCTAGTTATCAAATCAAGTGCTTAGTTTGGGGGCTTTTAAAACGTTTACATTTTATCTCAGGTTGCCCTTTACCGTTTGACATGCAAATTTGGTGCAGTTAATTTAGACAATTAAAAAGATCTTCAAGGGAGCTTTGTCACAGAGAATATTTGGAGTTTTCCCCGTGGACCAGCTGAGATAAAGTTGGCCAGAACAAATGATGTCTAGGAGATTAATTAGATATTTGATAAGACATGAATCCCTAATAAGGGAATACAAGGCACAGGGGGCTGCTGTGTGCTCTAAGTCAAAATTAATAACATTTAACAAGATTTTCATTTAGGCATGAAATGTCTTTTCCGGGGTATTGACTCTAGCGATTTATTCCCCTGAGTCGCCTCCCAACGTAGAGGGCCTTGGGAGCTAAAAGACTTCTTTTAAAAAGCTTTTTCCTTTCACAGATTGTTTTTAAATCGCTTTTTAAAAACAAACAAACCCACTGGAGTTTTGTCCGACCCCTCCGGGAGGTGTAGACACCTCCCCAGTTAAAGCTGCCAAGGATCTTTGCTTTATTTTAGGGGATCCAGAGTTTTAAAATGTCACCTTTTGAGAGCTCTCTCATTAAGTAATACAACTACACATTCTTATAACCCAATTTACGCTATTGATATACAAATAAATAATTTTGACTTCTCAAAAACGTATATTATGGCTTTTATAACTCACATAAACCTTACATTACCTAAAACTAACATTAAAGGAATTTTTCCCAACAAAAAAAGTCGACCCACATAAACAGGGAAACAGGATTTAAAAAAAAAAAAAGGAAGTGTATTGTTCAGAGTCCTTTAATAATACCAAAATGAAAATATGATGTCAAGATTTTCTTCATACAGATAAACGCATTTAATTTCTTTAGATGACCTTAACTTACGTGTTTGAGTGAAATGATAACTCAACATATTAAATATCTTTTACATATATACTGACTTTCACAAAGTGCATCAGAAAATTAAAAAAAAAAAAACTCCCTGAATTTCAGGAATTCACCAAAAAAACCTCTATTCGAATGAACATTTACAAGAAAATAAAAAAGAACACAATTTTTTGAACCCTATTTATACAGATGTTATGAAATACAGAGAAACTGTCACTAGACTTCCAGTTTAATTTCTCACCTTAAGCCTTTTTTGATGCTTCCTTTTTAGGAAAAAAAAAGTCTCATTGTAAGTAGATATCAAGCAGGACTTGGAGGATTTTATATATAATATAATCCGCACAAAGGGTCTGTTTTTATAGGTCCCGTTTGTTTTCAAATGTTCTGACAGTCCTTTGCAGAGTGGTGGCTTGTTTTTTGAGAAAAGGAAAGAGAAGGGTTAGTGGAGGGGGGGTGGGCTGTGGGGGAGAAGGGAGCGTTTCTGTGTATTGCTCTTCGCTCGAGAAGTTTGTGCGAGAGTGTGTGTGTGTGTGTGCGTGTGTGTGTGTGTACGCGCGCAAGCGCGCGCTAATGTGCGTGCTTGTGGTTGTAGGTCTCCGGTGTGTGTGTCTGTGTATGTGTGCAGTTTTTTAAAGTGTTGTGTCGGAGGACGGTTTGCTTTTGTTCCTGGATCACGCGTTCGATTCTCGTCTGGGCCGGGACAGCAGAGGGTAGCTCCTGGCGTGGCCGGCGAGCAGCGGCCGAGGAGCCGGGTGCAGCTACGCTTCGTGGTGGCCCCGGGGGGACGTCCCTGGAGCCCCCGCCCGTCCGTGCCCCGCTCGCTGGCCCTCCGAACCTCTCGCTCGCTCTCGGTGTCTCTACTCGCTCGCTCGCACTTCTCGCCCGGCCTCTAAGAGTCGTTGGGGCCCGACGCGGTTTCCTTGCCTCCCGCCGAGGCCGCCGCCGCCGCCGCCGCCGCTGCCGCAGCCGCCGCCGCCGCCGCAGCCGCCCGGGCGGCACTGACGCCGGAGTCGTGTAGGATGAGGTCGGGGGACTCGGAGCGGGGCGTCTCCAGGTTGCTGGCGTCCGTGTCACTGTCGCTGCCCTTTTTGCCCCCGCCACCCCCGTTGTGCGTCTTAATGTGTTTGCTCAGGTGGTCGCTGCGCATGAAGCGCTTGTTGCACACCGGACAGGCGAAGCGCTTCTCGCCGGTGTGAGTCCGCAGGTGCCGCTGCAGCTCGTCCGAGCGCGTGAAGCGCTTGCCGCAGAAGAGCCAGTTGCACACGAAGGGCCGCTCGCCCGTGTGCCAGCGCAGGTGCGCCTTCAGGTGCGACGTCTTGCCGTACACCTTGCCGCAGCCCGGGATGTGGCAGCTGTGCAGGCCCTTGCGCCTCAGGCTCGCTCCGGCCGGGCCCAGCCGCTCCGCCTCCTGGCAGTTGGGGCAGTCGCAGGTGGCGCGGCCAGAATAGCGGCGGGCGGAGCGCGCCGAGCTCCCCCCGGCGGCTGCGGCCGCGGCGCCCGAGATCATGGCGCTGGCCGCCGCGGCCGCCACGGCGGCGCTGGAGTCCGAGTAGGTGGGCAGCACCGGCTTGAAGCCGTCCTGAGCCAGCAGGTGCTGGCTGGTGGAAAGCAAGTGCGAGGCGGCGGCGGCCGAGGAGCCGAGGCCCGTGGAGCTGAAGGCCGAGTGCGTGAGCGAGCTGAAGTCGGGGTTGTAGGTGCCGAGCTGCGAGTGCAGCGAGGCCTGGGGGGCGCCCGAGTGCAGCGAGCTCTGGAGCCCCCCAGCGGGGTTCTGCACCTCCAGCCACGAGCCCGGGCTGCTGTGCACGTCCCACCACGACGACGCCGCGCCGTTGGTCACCTCACCGGCCGCCAGCGTCGAGTGGAAGCCCGACTTGTACCACGACTCGTACGGGTGCGCCATGCCCACGCGCGGGTACAGGCCGTCGGCCGCCGTCGTGTGCACCTTGGAGATGAAGGCCGACTGGCCGCCCGCCTCCTGCGGGGACACTCCGGCCGCCGCCGCCGCGGCAGCCGCCGAGTTGGAGAAGAGGCCGCCGTAGTCGCTGCTGAAAGCGGACGACGTGGGGGACGTGGAGGCCAGACAGAAGGCGCTGTTGGCTGCGCCCGAGCCGCCCGCCAGGCCGCCCGAGCCGCGGCCACCAGTGGCCACGGCGAAGCCCGAGAGGCTGGAGCCGAGGTTGCAGCTGGACGAGGAGCGCTTCCAGGGGTGGAAGCCGCCCTTGGCGAAGGCGCTCGACTCCGGCAGCGTCGTCAGCGGGCTCGTGTTGCCGATCTTGTTGCAGGTCGCCGCCAGCATGGCCAACGGGGTCGTTCCAAAGCGCGGCTCTTCCTAGAGTGGGTGGGGTGAGGGAGGGAGCAAGGAGAAGGAGGGCAGGAAGAAGTGGGAGGAAGACACAAAGTGCACCCGTGAGCAGCCTCGTTTCCCCCGCGGCTGGTCCCGGGGGGTCGTGGCTCCCGGGCTCGCGCCTCCTCCCCGCGCGCTCGCCAAGGATGCGCCGCGCCCCGCACGGGGCTCAGGCGATCCCAAGGGCGAGAGCCCCGGCGCTGGAAAGTTGTTCCTCGGTGGGGCTAGAAATCAAAGATGTCTCAGTCCTCCCCGTCTCCGCCGCTACAACCCCTACCCAGGGCCGGACTTGGGTAGCTCGCCTCCCGCTCGCCGTAAGCCCGCTCCTCTCGCTGAGGCCCCCAAATCGCCCTTCGGAGTAAAGCACGGAAGTAAACACAACGACAACAAACACCGGGTGAGGGCGGAGGAGGCCGAAACAGCGGCTCGGGGGCGGGGGAAACTTGGGACACTGCTTCCAAGGGTGGCTACGACTTGACTCTTTTTTTTTTTTTTTAATAGAAAACGTTGTTTTTAATGTTTACAGCCCCCCCCCCATCCTCGATTATGAAAACAAGAATCCGAGAAGGGACCCAGCTATGGATTTCGAGTCACAAGCGAACTGGAGAGCCACAGAAGTGTAAATGTTTGTTAACGTGACTACATGGACTGCAAAATGATTAAGGCTGTTTTCTGGAACACCACTGTCGCGTAATTGCAACAATCCCCGGAGCAAGGGGGGATGGGGTATAAATCACCAGGGAAAGAAAAGAAACCTCTAGGTTTTCTTTAAAGCCACCTAAAAAAAAAGCGTTGCTTAACAAATCATTTTCTCAAAAAGGCATCTCCTAGGTTTCAATAACTTGGAAAGAATCAGCCCCAGATATGTGGAAAGTGCTAAAAGGCGCTGAAGCTGCTGTCCGGCAGCAACAGTTTCTCCGGAGCCGCCGACGCGTAGAAGCCATAACGAAAATTTACTGCAGTTAAAACAAGCAAATGTCTTGCCGCACTTCCGACTTACCCCGAGTATAGACGTGGCCATAGCAGGTCCCTGGGCTGCGCGGCGGGGCCGGGAGCGGGGCTGAGCCTGACGGCTGCTCCGGAAAGCTGCTCGGATACCGCGCAGCTCCCGCGTCCCCGCGCTCGCGCCGAGCGGACTCCGGGCTCCCGCCGGCTAAACTCAGCCTAAGTGCGAGGAGCACCCGCTTTGAAGTGCCGCTGGCTGCGCCTCTCGCCCAATGAGGGCGCAGGCGGAGCAGACGGGAGCTGCCCCGCAGCCAATCAGACGCGCCGAGGGGCCCAAGCCAGGGCTCCCGGCGCGTGCCAGTCAAGGCGGCTAGCGAGGTGTTGGGGGGTGGGGGGAGGCGCGGGCTAGAGACTGAAGAAATTACAGTGCAATTAAAAATTTACACAGACGCATGGAGCCAGGTTTAAGTAGCGCTGAGACCAAGCCACAAGCCCCCCGAACCACCCCGAGATGATGCAAGTTAAAACTGACAGTCCTAGTCCACTCCCCACTTGTGGGAAAGAAGGCAAGGGGGTGGGGGGGCGCCGAGGCGGAGACCGCGCCAGCAAGGCCTAAGTAAAGACGGAAATGTCAACGCTCACTTTGTGTGTCTAGGCTCTCGCCTGCGGAGCACAACTTCAGCTGGGATCCATCATTCTCGCTCACAATTTTATCATTGTCGTTTGTCTTTTACCCAGTTCCTTCTCCCACTGGATTCGGTTTTACCCACTCCAGAGTCACATTGAGGAGAGGGCGCGAAAGGACAGCTCCTCTGAGAGGAGAGAGATAGGCCTCTTCGTCCAGGTCTACACCCATAGACTTGTTGGGAGGGCCTGGAGCCTGCGCATCGCGCCATTTCCCCCAGAGGTCTAAGTGACTTCCTAATTGTCGCTCTGGCCTCTGACCCTGGGGGTAATACAAGTGCCACTCACACCAGAAGCTTCTAGTGGTAATTGAGGGCACCCTTTGTACCGTTTCGCCAGTGCCTAGATACCAGGTTAACCCAGTTGTCAAATACGACTAAACAGTGGGAAGTGCTGATTATCTGCCGGGTTTCGCAGGGGGCTGGCGTGGGGGTGGGAGGCATCAACCCATACAGAACGCTGCACGAAGCCGCTTATTTTCACGTTGTAACAACTTTGGAAACACAGACCAGCGCGAGCTGCGTCCGCCCCCACCGCCACCCCCGTTGAAGCTGCAGCTCGCTTTGCTGTTTGTTTAACCCGGCGAAGATTTGCACGTCACGTTTCAGCCTGGAGTCGAGTTTTCTTGCCCCAGCTTCAACCCACTCCCACTCCAGACCTCCTGGGCCTCGGGACTCTTCTGCACGGCAAAGGCACCGTGTTGAGAGGTGGGCTTTCCCCCTGCAGCGCCCTGCTTTCGTGGACATGCTCCAGGAGCCTCTCTTGGGGACCTCCATTCGCGAGTGAGGGGGACAAGGCCACACGTGGGCGCCTCCACATTTTGCAGGCTGAAAGCATCCTGAAGTCCTCTCTGGAGCTTGTCGGTGTGAAAAGAGGTGTCCTTGGGCAGAGGACTGCGCGTGCTGGAGTCCCTTAGCAATCACTAGGCTGTTTGCTTTTCTTTCTGGGTCTTGCTTTCTCTTTCTTCTTCAGGGCAGTTGGAGCTGCTTTTGAAAGAGGAATACCAGCGTCCTCGGACAGACCTGGGTACTGGTTTTAATGTACCACATTCCCCTCCAAACCCACATCCTGCCTTTTAAAAGACATTGTAACCACGAACCCCAAAGGCTTGGGTGCAAAACAGGAGCTGTTGCTGAGGGGAGCAAGTAAGGAGGAGTGGAACTGTGCTCCCAGTGTTTTCTCTCCTCTTTGCAATACCTCTTGGCCCAAAAGTGCGACCCCTTTGGCTCCTCTCTCGGCCCTAAGATGGAGCCGACGTGCATCCTGGTGCACTCGGTGGGTGGGAGGGCTGTATGGGTTGCTTTCTTTGCTTTTCGTTATAATACCTTTGCTCAGAATGCCCCTGCCCCCCCCCCTACACACACTTTGGTTTAAGGTGTCGAAAGCACCGAGGAAATCGTGACAGAGAAAGAAGAGAGTGAGAAGACCCGCGGCTATCCTGAAGCTCGGTGCCCTGGGGGACTGGTGGAAATCAGCGGGTGGGGTGGAGAAGGTGTCAAAAGCTTCGGGGCACTCGGTGTGGAAGGTTAAGGGGGAATCCAGGCAGCCTGGAAGAGCCAGAAAGCCCGGCAGGGGGACACGGGAGCCGTTCCCAACAGGTGACTTCTGCCCTGGAAGGGGAGACTGGTGCTCGGCTTCCCGTAGAGTCTCGGCGTCGATTTACTAATAGAGGGATTGTTAAGTGGCAGCGAGGCGTTTCCGACTCACCCACTGCAGCCCGGGTAGGAGAAGCGCGGAGGTTTCCCCTTACCACCTCTTCCCCCACCTCCAACACACCCCCTCCTTAAGGAAACCTGACAACGTAATAAATAAGACAATCCGAAAAGCCACTTAGCACTAGTGACATTTTCAAGTCAACCATTTAAAACAGCTCACGCTGGCACCTCGGGCTCGGGGAGCCCTGGTTGCCTTCCTCTTCTCCTTCTTCTCCTCTGCTCCCCTCCCCCCTCCTGCCGTTTTCAATGTGGTTCCAGCTGTCAGACTCTCTACGTGGGCACTCGGATATTCCTTTAGATACACGCGTCGGGATCACAATAAAAGTTAGGGAAATCTTCCAAACGAACGTAGGCCGACACCCGGGCCACTTCAACTCTAAGGTGGGGCCCCAAGGAAATCTTCCCAAAGAAGTCCAGTTGTTTTTTTTTTTTTTTTCGTGTGACAGATTTTTTTTCATCCTCTAAAAAATCTAGTTTTTAAACAAAGATCAATGTGTTATGCTAAAGTGTTGAGCTGACTGTTAAAACATTTGGGGAAATAATGACAATGTAACAAAGGCCTGGTTTGGAGTGAATCATCACCCTTTTAAAAGTTAAAGCAATTTTCGGGAGAATAGCTTTCAGCAAACGCTTTACATTATTCAAAACGGCCAAATAATGCTCTATTATAGCGCCTGAATGCTGCCAGTCAGCCCCTAAGTGCAATTTGTGCAAAGGCCCCGGTGCCTTATCTCCACTTCTTTATAAAGAGGTGAATATAAAACAATTTCTTCCAAACCCAGACAGAGAGCACGAAAATTGCTTCCCTTTCTGCAATCAGGGCAATTTAACTGGAGTGCAATTAGCACTATTAAATGTCGATTCTGCATAAACAAATCTGACTGAGCAGCGAAAGTGGGGTGAGAACCTCATATACACTGAAACTGATTTTTTAAAATTATGTATCCGGGTCCTTTACAATTGATCCGTGACGTTTTCATCTTGGAATATATTTACATCGCAAATACACTATGGTTAAATCAACATAATTTTTTTTTGCAAAAAAAATTCAATAGGAATCCTAATAAAGAAGAATAGGGTAATTAAAGGGAAGAGTTCACTTCCTTTGAACAAATATTGTTTCTCCCATCTTGCCTCTCCGGAGAGCTTTGATCTGAGCAACTGCTCAAGTTGCTGCGTTTAGAAGGCGAAGCCGGGGAAACAATTCCGTCATTAGCGCTGATCCGAAGGACTGGAGCTTGTACACGACAGGAAAAAAAAAATGCTTCTCCCCGATGCACAGGAAGCAGGGTGGGGACGGGGAGAACCATCTATCTTCTGAATAAATCGAAATATTAGGTGGCTGCCCAGTCGCCCCGGGGCTTCAGCCACTCTCAGAGTTAGCAACGGATACACAGCACTGGGGTGGGGTGAGGTCGACTTGGGGAGACTTGAGGATGTGGGCGGGAGGGGAGGGGTTGGGGGAGGAGGAACCGAAGGTTCTCGCATGGGCCCTGCTGGTTGCTGCCAAAGCCATGACCACCAGGATCGGGATGCCCGGAGGGCGGGAACCGGGGAGAGGGAAGCGAGAGGAGCCGGTAAAAAGCATTTATCTGACCTGTCCTCCTCCCACCTGCCTTTATTTACTTATTTGGTAAGCCACAGCTCTCCCCTTTTGAATCATTTGCTCAGTTAATTATGCTTTTCATTTGCATGATCTACACTAGAACAGTGATTATCAGGTCAGCCCGATGTGGGGATTGGGGAGATACATTAATAACTTGGGTTAAAAAAAAAAAAAAAAAAAAAAGCTGCCCCTGTGTACCATAGTCGCCTGCCATGAACAAGGGCGAAGGAAGCGGGGACAGACGCCAGCGCCTGTTGAGTGCTATGAATCCTTTCCACAGTTGGAGCTTGCCAGTTGTGGGTGCAAATGAAATGCAGCTTTTGATTAGAAGGGAATCTTTTATAGTTAACACATATTTATATTTTAAAAAGCGCCAGCCTTCAGATCAAATGAATGGAGAAAATTAATTGAAAATTGAGGAACTCTCCCACAATTTCTGCTGAGCTTTCATTTAATACTTGTTCTAAAACGCCCTAATTCCAGCCCAACCCTTGCATATAAAAGAGCCTGGAAGGATCTTTTCTTTACCTCAGAAGTGAGGCTGCTATTTAGAGGTGGCAGGAGATGCAAATCCTTCTTGCCTGGAAGGTATGCTGGAGAAAGTGAATACCCCTGGTCTCTTAAGTACACTCCAAACATTTGCTTCACTACCAGTTTTCTGCTGTTACATGTATCTGGGCCTTATATTTTAAGCGTGCCTTGATCTGTTTATCTGAGCCAAAAATGCATTAACAATTAAAGGAAAGACTCTGGTGTGTCAAAGGAAGGAAGGTGACTGTAGACTGTGTGATGATTTTAATGACTGCAATTATTGGAAGATTATTCAACAAGCATCATAGATTTGTTTACTGCATTACTCTGAAACTATGGGGGGCCTATTGGGCTTGGAGTTTCACCTTCCTCCTTCCATCACCAACTACCATAGAGGGGTCTTAGACCTAAGCGAATGTGTCATTCTGTGTTGGCTTGCTTCTTTTTTAGAGCATTTTTACCAAAATAAGGCACAATTGTTGTCTCAGCCAACTTAAAGGGAACCATCTCTGGAACATTAAAGTATCTTTTGAGTTAATATATTTTAAAAAGAAGAAGGAGGAGGAGGAGGAGAAGAAGAAGGAGGAGGAGGAGGAGGAGGAGAAGCAGCAGCAGCAGTAGCAGCAGCAGCAGCCGTTGCTGCCACCAAAAGCCAGAGGATTCTGGTCATCATTCAGCTCCTCCCAGCCAGGGTCCCAGTTTCCTCAGTTTGACTCTTTCATAGGGAGCTTTTGAGGATACTTCCAACTCAGCCTCCTCCATTCAGGGCTTGGAGGAGACACTACCACTACAAGATGTTAAACCGGAGTTTAGGCATATCTCCAGGACTCCATATTGGAAAAAGTTTGGCTGCTTCTTCCTGCCTTTCAACATGCCCCTCCCCCCCCCTATTATTTGCTATCACCACTCCTGGTGTTACCATGTTAGAAAGAAGTAAATCAAAAGAAAAGGGATGACTAAGAGAATACCTGTTAGCCACTAAAGAAGTTTTTACTGTACAGACATAAAGGATGCAAATAAGGAAGTTTCGTGTCTGATATAAACAATAAACAAGGGCGCCTGGGTGCCTCAGTTGGTTAAGCAACTGCCTACGGCTCAGGTCATGATCCTGGAGTTCTGGGATTGAGTCCCACATCTGGCTCCCTGCTTAGCAGTGAGTCTGCTTCTCCCTTTGACCTCTCCCCTCTCCCATGCTCTCTCTCAAATAAATACATAAAATCTTAAAAAAAAAAAAATCATTGCCTTGGCTTTGCTCATTAGAGAATTAGTAATTTGTTAAAAGGAAAAAGAGAGAGAGAGAGAGAATTACCAATTTGGAAGTGGGTTTTGAAAAGGCGGGGGGTGGGGGGGAGAACAGTAAATATCTCCAGTAAGGCCCCCTCCTCCCTCCCCTGAAGCATGGAGACTCCAGTGGCCTGGCCACTGTGGTCCTCCCCCTGGGTCTGTAATCATCCAGTCTCAAGATGAAGGTGGACTTTGGCTGGAATGGAAACCTTCCCTGTTCAAACAGGAACCTGCAGAACTCTGCGAGTGGCAATTAGGAGCCTATTACAAGCCATTAGATTGATCAATGTACCTTAAACAATGCGAATGATTTATATGGCTGATTTACAGGGGGGAAGAAAAGGGAAAGGCTGGGACTGCAGCTTCTTTACATCCGTTGCACTGTTCTGGAGAAGACCCGGGTTCAGCCTCTGTTCATCGCTGCTTGGAACCACCAGAGCGATTTATTTAGAAAACTTTTCAAGCACAGACACAGGCTCGCCTGGCTTGTCCGGTGGGTGGCGAGATGCACATTCTTTGCCCCTTTCTCTACTTTCTAAGGAAGGACTTAGAAAGACCTAGGCCTGGAGGAGCAGCCTGGGGTCACAGCGAAGCCACTCCCCCTAACGGAGGACAAACACCCGGAGCTGTCCCAGCTGCCTTCCTTCCCCGGGTCTGTCCCCGGAGAGGGGGAGGATGACTTACATACTTGTTTAACGCAGTGTTGGAGAGCTGTGTGGCCTCCTAATTATGGCAGGAACACAGAACCATTAGCCCTTGAAGTTTCAGGCGCTACTCGGGGAGGAGCGGCGACCCAGCTCCCCGCGTGCACATGACGCGGGGGTGGAGGGGTAGGGTGGGAGGGGACTCCGCGGAACAGGACTCCTAGCTAGGGCTGACTATTTTGGCTAATGTGAAGACAAAATTACAACAGAGTTGAAGCGATCAAAGCTGGCCCCCGCCACCCCTCCTCCCGCCCTCCTTCCCGGCCCTAAGTCTGTTTGTAGTTGTCTCTGCTGCAGACGCTCGTCGGTCTTCTCACGACAAGGAAATTCCTGCCAGTTTTTCCAGAGCCTGCAAGGAGAGGACAGATGCACTTCGCACTTCCCAGAGGAGAATTCCCTTTGTCTTATCTTCCCCTCCCCCAGTCCGCTTGGGCTCTGCGGTGACGGAGACAGCGCTCGGAAAGACCCCGGGCGCCTGGCGGGGCGGGGGGCGAGGGGTGGGTGGTGGGTGGGGGTGCGTTTGTAACCGAACCCCACGCCCAACTCTACCCTTGCTGGTCCTTCCACTTCCTCCTTCCTCTTTTTTCTCTTTCGCAACCTTCTCTCCTCCTTTCCCCTCACTCCTTCTAATCCTCTAGATCTCTTACCGCTCAAGTCTTCTCCCAGGTTCCCGCTCCCAGAGTTTGGGCCGGCACTGTGTATTCTGTGTATTTCCCAGCCTTAGTGGTTTGGCGGGAAAGGGCTTCGTCCTGGCTTGTTCATGGATGTCTGGAACAAATCCTTGTGTGCGTACCTAAATGTGGGATGGGAGGCATAATGGGTTGATAATGGGGCACAGAGGGAAGAGGGAAAAAACTGAGAAACCACTTGATTTGGGAGAGTTGCTGCCTGTGTCTTTTGCAGCCGGTATGGGATGGGAACCCAGGATTGGGAAACTCTTCTAGATGGATCACGATTTCACATACTCACACGTACCACTATAAGCTGTTCTCATTTTCCCTTTATGACTCTCTATCTTGGTCTCCCGAGTTCTGCTCTGAGTTAGTTCCTTTCAATCCCCTGCTTCCTAGGATTTCTCAGGGCCCTCCCGCACAGTGAGTGGCGCAGGAAGAAGCTGGTTCCAAGATTCCCACCAAGAACCCCGGAACCCCTGTACTGTGATATCCCGGGGATCTGGCCTGTCCTGGGTCCACGAGTCCATGCTTTCTGGTGTCCTGCCACGCTAGAGTCCAACCCCGAGCGGCTGGCCTCTCCTATCACACCCCGGATGGATGTCACACCCACCCCCAAGGCAAGACCAGACTGACACCTCCACCCTGACTCGCTTCTAGGAGTACACGTAGGGGAAGAGGGAGGCTCCGCACACATTAGACACAGGCGCCTCCCCCTGCCCTTCCTCCCGCTGCCGCCCTCAGAGTGCACACTGATGACACAGACACACTTACTCGGGCACGCGCCAGCGGCGTCCATCGTCCTTCCCAGCCCGGCAGCAGCCGGCGAGACGGCCTTGAGGCAGGTGACACCGCCGCGGGGAGGCGGGCTCGGTGCTCCAGATGCCTACCTGGACGCGGAGACGTTCAGGTCCCCCAAAGCCCGCTGCGGGCCTCCGGAGCCTGGCGGCGGCTGGGCCTCACCTCAGCCTCCTGCCGAGCTCGGCAGGCAGGCTCCAGCTCTGCGCGGGGCTCCGCACCTCCGCCTCCTCAGGCCCCCCGAGCGCCCCTCTTCCAGAAGCTTGCCGCCGCCCGCCTCCCATAGGCTCGGCTACATCTGGGATGCATTGCCCCCTAATTGTCAACCCCATTATTGTGATCAAGTGAACATCGCTAATCTCTACATTTATTGTTTAGGTAAATAGAGGCTGCGTTTAATCAATACGCAGGGCCCCAGCCCTCGCAGCGCCAAGTAACTTAAGTCAACGGTGAAGATTTCAGTGTGTGCGTAATTATAGAGCACGCGGAATAGTCACTCCAGCCTAATCCCACAGCTCCCCTCCGACCCCGGGGAGCGGGAGGAGGGAACGTGAGGAATCTCCACCCTCTAAGGGATCGAGGGACGGCTCCCTCCGGGGAAGAAAAGGATTTTGTGGCAGTGACGCCGCTTTCCGGGCCCGAGGGGCCTGCGGAGGGACTGGGGATCGCTCTCACTTCCGAGCCGCCAACTCCCGCGCTCTGCGCCCTCTCCCTGCGGGCTTTTGGATTCCTGCACTCAAGAACTGCCGCAGTGAAGGGGGTGGTTCCCCACCCCTCCGGTCCCCACTTGGCGGGAAGGCTGAGGGCGGGGCCCAGGAGGCGGGTCGCCGGGTGCTCCAGTCGCCGCGGCCTCCGCCCGCAGTCTCGCTTCCAACCCCACCCTCCCATCCCCAAAGCTCCCTTCCCAGCCAGAACTCCAATCCCAAGCCTGGGCGCGCAGGAGCGGGTTCTTTGCGCTTCTTCTTAAATAGCTATTGTTTCTTAATTAAGAGGACAGTAGCCCAGTCCGTTCGAGAAGATCTGGGATTCCTAGCAGGGCATGGTCAGGCCTGGGGAGGTTGGCCCTGCAGAGGGGTGGTGTCGGCTCCTTCCAGCAGCTTGCCTGCGGGAGTGGCCTTACAGTGAGGGCCTCAGGGCCACCGCGGGGAGAGGGTTAGTTGGAAATCTTCCCCGTGCCTGCTGATAGAGCCAAGCCCTCCCGACGCTCTGGATTGGGACCCAGGAGGTTAACCCTACTGCGGTCTGAGGCACTAGCACTTTCTCCGTGGGTGTTTGGTCGCTGGCCTTTTCTGTTTCTCCTGGTGCCTCTTTCTGCCGCTCCATTCCCGGGAATGTTGGATGTAAACAACCAGTAACTCCGGTTGTAATCAGATACCCGCCTTTCGTGGAGCGGGCCCGCTTTATTTAAATAAGCTGGATTCCAAAGTCAACTCATCATTTGCAAGTTTAGGGTGTCGGCGCAACTACTGAACTAAATTACAGCTGGAGCTTGAATGGAGGCCGACAGTATTGGATGGCAGCTGGCTGGTTTTAATTTTTGGAATTGAACAGTTCTCTTATAAGGTATCTCTCTGTTTTCTCTTTCCCTTAAAAGTTAAATAGCATTTAGAACAAGAGGAAAATTAAACACAAATGTCAGTGCAATCCTGAAATCCCTTTTCTTTCTGTTACTTCTTCCTGAGCCTCCCCTCTCAGGGCCCCAAGCTTCCACCAAAGCCTGTGACTCTCCTCATCAAACATTCAGATCTTTCCCCGCCCTGCTGCACATCAGCATTGCCAGTTAGTCCAGAGGACAGATAACTATGATTTCAGACTCTTGACTGAGAATATCAACTTAACTTCTTCTGGGCTGTGGTTGTTTTTAAGCTAGGACCGGGAGAAGAGAAGCAAGGAGTCTGCTAGCCAGGACTGCTGGGCCCTTTGGGACTTTCAGGAGCTCCATGTGAGCCCACCTCTTAAGGCTGTGTTCTTGGGCAGACCAGAAGAGGACCCTTCTCAGTTTCCTCCTCTGTAAACTGAAACTAAGAATTAAGACTTGGAAGGATGTTACAAAAGTTAAATAAAACTCTATAGGACCATCCTGGCAATATGCTCAAAACTTAAGAGTTGAGCTTAAAAAAAGTTCTTGCCTCCTGTTTTCCACTGAAATCGCAGTCCCACCTAAAGCTTAACTGTGGAACTAAAGCCAAAGCCAATAGCTACAGTACAACAGAATTTTCCCTTGTGTGTGGAAAGCACAGGGCCTAGAAGAGAATCAGGTTGGGTAAAGATGAACGTAGGAACAGCTGGCAGTTGCCTGTTTGGGAACGAGTAAAGTTAGCTGCTCCAGTCCACAGCCCATTCCATGGGCCTAGCTTCCACAGGTCTGCACCTGGGAAAGAGGAGGGCTTGTCTCTTCTGGGGATGGCTAACATTTATTGAGCACTTACTATATGCCAGGCACTCTGCCAAGTGCTTTTCGTTTAATCTGCATGATAAATCTTATCAGGTGAGTATTATTGCTATCTCTCTTTTTAAACTTTTATTATGGAAAAATCTCAAATATGTATTTAAAGGTAGAGAGAATATGAGCCCTTCTATGTTCATCAGCCAGCATCAACAATTGGCAGCTCCTAGCCAAGCTTATTTAATCTCTATCCCTTCCATTTCCTCCTCCTTTATTTTAATGCAGATCTCAGACATATCATTTGTTTGTAAATATCCCAGTATGTTTTAGAATATCAAAAGACAAAAAAAAACCACCCAAAAACAACCAAAACTCAAAACCATAATACCTTGTTATAATCGTACCTAAACACATTTGAAATAATTCCTTAATATTATCAAACACCTAATCAGTGTTTTGAGTCTCCCTAATTGTCTCATAAATGAGTTTTTACAATTGCTCTTTTTCCTTTCAAATCAGATCTAAGCACTAGCCACACATTTAGTCTCTCAAGTTTCTTCTAATCTATAAGTCTTTCTTCCTCTATTTCTTTCCTTGAAGTTTATTTATTGACGTAACTATGATGTTTTTCCTGATATCCTTTTTATAAATGAAGAAACAGGATCAGAGAGGTTAAAGGAATTTAGTAAAAGGTAAAAAGGAATTCAGTCCTAGTTATGTCTGACTCCAGCATCCCAGCCCTTAATGGCTTTATTATATTCCCTTTAAATCAAGTGATGAAAAGTAAGACACAGGAAAACACAATCACCCATAAAAGATTTCAGAACATGCATGACTCTCCTAAGTAACCAGTTCCTTTACCAAGTGCCCACAGAAAACCATTCACTTAAAACCCAGGCAGGGTTTGAAATGTGGGAAAAGAAATTGAAAACAGGATAACTCAGTATTCTCCTCATGTTTTGAATCTAACTAAATAATTCTTGTATGCAAATATATCTGTAACAGGGTGAAAGGACTTTTATTTCTAACAAGTATTTAGCAAAGCAAAAACATTTCTTGAATCTACCAGTTTCCTTTTCCTCTATTCTCCTCCCTTAGCTTCCTTGTATTTCCCCCTTTTTTCTGCCCTCGATAGCTAGATAAGGAGAAAATATCTCTTTTAGGTAGTTATTTTAAAATACCAGTCAAATTAACAATTTGGTAGTTTGATATGTGATATCTGGCTTTTGTTACAGTAGTTTTGAAACCACAGTTACCCTAGCAACTGAATACATTTTTTTCTTTTAAAAAATTTTAGCTGTCGAGGAGGGAAAAAAAAAAAAGAAAAGAAAACTTCTTGCCAGAATTTTCCCATAATAGCTTCCATTAACTGCAGTGACTTCTATTGGAGAGGCCAGCATTGCTGTCTCCTGCTGTCACCAGTCATTCACTGATCTAGCAGATGTTTTGTTTGATAAGGCCAATTTGAGCTTTATAAAACATTTATTTTTTTCACCTCCAAGGAGCAAATACCAGTAAGGATGGGATTCAGCGTCTATCACTGGATACCATACAAGGGCCTCAACCTGCGAGTGGAGTTTCTAGGTGAGAAGAAATACTAAAACAAATCTAAAGACTTCATTTTTTTTTTTTTTTTTTTTAAAGAGGGGGGATGGTTAAACGCATTAGATCAGTCCCTAGAGACTTGGCAAGAGGAAAAGAGCAAGCAGAAGAGCCAATAGCCAATGGAATCTTTCTGGAAAACACCTGGTGGATGTGTGCCCAAAGAGGGCAATGATGCTAGTTAGTGAGATGAGGGAATAAGAGAGGGAGTGATGCACATTGCCTTGAGTCTTATAGATTTGACAAGCCGTGTGTTAGCATTTCAAGGAGGTGAAGTAAAGAAGAATCAGCAAGGGGAAAACGTGTGTATTAGGGCTTTTGGAGCAAGTAGACTTTGAACATTTGTGAGAATCTTCACTTGCTTCTGAGTAAAATTCCTCTCACAGTCATGCTCCTAATACACATAGCCTTAGATTTTTTTTCCAACAAAACAAAACCAACAACTGATTTTATAGAATTACAAATATTCCAAATCCTTTCTCTTGAGTAGCAGGAAGTTTGGTTTCAAGACCTAGGGCTGTGGTGTGAGTAAATCAAAGGAAGTGGGAAGTGCTGGGTAGTTCTGTTCTTGTTGGTAAGATGTCTCCTTTCCTGACTCTCCTGTGGGATTGTTTACTTTGTCATTCTGCAGAGGACCAAAAAAAAGAAGAAGAAAAAGAAGAAGAAGAAGAAGAAGAAGAAAGAATTCAGGTTCAGTCAGGAAGTCCCCTCTGCAATACAAGGGTTCAACAAAATGAAGGTTCCAGTCCTTCAAGTTTACTTTAGATAGCCCTACCAAGATCAAATATTTTGACTTGAGGAATTACATTTTTAGCCAGGATGAGAACTAAAAAGAGAGAGGAAGAGAATGTCAATTCCATTTGCGGAAAATGTAATTTTTCTACAGTAAACTCATCCTGAACAACAACAACAACATTTTTGCAAATATATGCATATTCCTCTCTAAGTCAAAATAGAAGGGGGAAAAAAAGAGCAGAACCAGCAATATCCCAGTTAGGGCTTTTTCTCAACTGCTTGAACAATTTAAGAAATGGACGGCTTTTTTTCCCCCAGCTTTTTTGAGATATAATTGACATAGAACATATATATGGGGAAGTGATTACCACAATAAAGTTAACACATCTATCACCTCACACGATTGCCATTTTTGTTGTGGAGGTGGTGAGAACGTTTAAGATCTACTTTTTTAGCAACTTCCAAATACACAACACAGTATTGTTCACTGTCATCACCATACTGGACATCCTCAGATCCCTGGAACTTACTCATGTCATGACCGGAAGTCTGTACCGTTCCACCAACATCTCCCCATTTCTCCCCCAGCCAGCCAGTCAGTACAGTGGGGATGGATGACTTGTCTCTGCTCCACCATATCTGAAGCCTTAGCTGAAAAGACTCAGGACTGAACTGGTGTCTCCTGGGTGAGTTTTCATTCACAGGTCTGGCACTAGATCCTGGCCCTCAGCCAGGATATCCACATGGGGTCCCTTCTGGTGGTTTCTTTGCATGGGCTAGTTTGGACTTCCTCACAACATGCATGTGAATTCCTGGAGTGAGGGTCCCAGGGGAGGAAGACGAAATGCATGGCTTGTGTGTGTGTGTGTGTGTGTGTGTGTGTGTGTGTGATCATTCTGCAGTGCTCTGTGGGTTGGGGCAGTTGCAAATGTTGGCCCAGTTTTGAGGGGAAAGGACATAAACTCTACATCTCCAAGGGAGAAATGTTTAGGTCACGATGTAGAGAGAGCACTTAGGATCCGAGCGATACGGTTTCAGCCCCTTTTGGAAAATACTGTCTGCAACAGTATATGTATATCCATATAAAGGGACCTTCCTAACAGAATGCAGAGAATTAACATCTGAATGCTACTTTTTACTGCCTGTGGCAGTTGAAAATTAAAGTTTTTTCCTCAAAAGACTAAGATATAAAGCAGGATTTTACTTACTCCCTATGATTTCTTTATTAGGAATTATTTTCCACTAGTTTCTTGGAAGTGTACAATTTGCAGTGTGTTAGCATTTTGCTCTCACCTGCACAGTTACTAAATACACTACAATTCTTTAAACTTCTTATCGGCAGATAAATGACATCAGGCCCAGAAATTTCTGTACCTATTCCCATAGGAATTCCCATTTCCATTTTGGCTCAAAACACTACCCTGAGGATATTGATCTATAACTCCATTACTCACATCCCTTTAAAATAAAATTTGACAGACTGCTTTATTTTTTTTTAAAGATTTTATTTATTTATTTGACAGACAGAAATCACAAGTAGGCAGAGAGGCAGGCAGAGAGAGAGAGGAGGAAGCAGGCTCCCTGCCAAGCAGAGAGCCCGATGCGGGGCTCGATCCCAGGACTCTGGGATCATGACCTGAGCCGAAGGCAGAGGCTTTAACCCACTGAGCCACCCAGGCGCCCCGACAGACTGCTTTAATAGAGGACTATTGATAGCAGAAAAAATAATGCTCAGTCTCTCGGTTGTGCCTTTGTTTTTATTAGCTTCTATTTGATTATGCAATGCAGAGGTTTGGACTGTTAGAAATCAGCCTACATTTTTGAAAGAACCTTTAAAAATTTTCTTTGTTATTGCAGATCTTTTTTTGTTTTTTAATATGAAAAGAGACAGAGGAGATGTCCTAATGTTTGGTTAACAAATTAAAAACCCATGTTTAAATGCTTTAATATCCTGGTCCTATTTCACTGTGTCATCAGGGGTTGATTTACTAGCTGTAAAATTACATAAGAAATCTTTTAAATGTAGAACTGTTGACAATATTTGAACTTCTGTACATATACTGTGATCTTCTGATAATGACTACATCAATTGTGACAGCTCACTGTAGCTCACCCAGACTAGCTCTGAAATCAGAGATCTGAGACGGGTCAGGAGGCTGGGTTTGATTTTAGTATCCAATGCTTGTTATAAATTCAACAGCTCAGGCCTTTTCCACCCTTCTCCAAGTCCTTTCTGTAAACTTTATGAACAAAACATCTCTTTTAAGAACCAAGCCATTGGTGTATTTGGATAGTCTATCAATTAAGAAGGCAAGAAAGATGTTGATTATATAGCAAGGACAGACCCAAGAGAAAAGACTTTGGGAAGCTGACAATCTGTCATTTTAAAACATCAAGTTGAGGGGTGCCTGGGTGGCTCAGTGGGTTAAGCCTCTGCTTTCAGCTCAGGTCGTGATCCCAGTGTCCTGGGATTGAGGCCCCCCGCAATTGGGCTCCCTACTCAGCAGGGAACTTGCTCCCCCCCCACCGCCCGCCTGCCTCTCTGCCTACTTGTGATCTCTTTCCCTGTCAAATAAATAAATAAATAAATCTTTAAAAATAAGAAAAAAGAAAACTCACTTAAAAAAATTAAGTTGAGGGACGCCTGGGTGGCTCAGTTGGTTGGGCAGCTGCCTTCGGCTCAGGTCATGGTCCCAGCATCCTGGGATCGAGTCCCACATCGGGCTCCTTGCTCAGCGGGGAGCCTGCTTCTCCCTCTGCCTCTGCCTGCCATTCTGTCTGCCTGTGCTCGCTCTCTCTCCCTCTCTCTCTGACAAATAAATAAAATCTTTAAAAAAAAATTAAGTTGAATGTAACACACTTCAATTAATGGTTATATTAGGGCACCTGGGTGGCTCCGTTGTTAAGTGTCTGCCTTCGGCTCAGGTCATGATTCCAGGGTCCTGGGATTGAGCCCTGCATCAGGCTCCCTGCTCGGCAGGATGCCTGTTTTTCCCCCTTGCGCTCCCCCTGCTTGTGTTCCCTCTTTCACTTGTCTCTCTCTGTCAAACAAATAAATGAAATCTTTTCTAAAAAGTAGTTATATTAGATGAAGAGGCATTAGCTCAGAGCTAACCCATTTTTCTAGGCACCTAACTCCACCATAATGGAGAAATAGAGAAAGAATTACACAGAAATGTGAATAAGTTAGGATTCATTTGGCTACTTGTGTCAAAACAATGAGAAGCCAAGATAAATGTATCGGCTTGAAGTTGAGAAAATAGAAGTTTACTTCTAAACTGATATGGTGACTCCGTGATCATTAGGGATCTGCTCCTCTCTTGGCATCTCAACTACTTGACTTAGTACACAGCCTTATAGATCAAGAGGCTTAAGTTCCAGCTACTGATTCCACATTGTAGTCAGCAAAAATGAGGAAGGGCAAAGAAAACATATTCAGTCCCTTCAAGAACACTTTCTGGGAGCGAAACTCAATGCTTCAGTTAACATCTCCTATGGTAGAATTTATTCACATAGCCACATCCAGGCACAAGGAAGGCTGAAAAACAGTCTTTATTCCTCATGGCCATATTCCAAGGAAAGGGCGAGATGAGACACGGAGGACAAGCAGTATCCCCTTCCACAAAATTAGTGCTTTGGGAGGGAGAGATGATCTAGAAACCAAGAACCTGCTTTGCTAAGACAAGTTTATACACATTTGTATACACTAAGTGAACAATCAAGAATTATATCTAAATGAGACAAAGTATTATGTGAAAGTGAAAATGGCATTGTGGCTGTGTTAAAAAATAATGCTCTTTTTAAAGATTTATATTAAGTACGAAGAGATGAAATAACATGCTCTCTGGGATTTGTTTAACTTTTTTTGGTTTATTTTTTTAGTAATCTCTACACGCAACGTGGGGCTCAAACTTGCAACCCCGAGATCAGGAGTCCTGTGCTCCTCCAACTGACCCAGTCAGGTACCCCTCTCTGGGGTTTGCTTAGAGAAGTTCTGCAAAGGAAAAAATTGGTGGGGTGGGGGAAGATGAAGGTAACATGGTCAAAATATCGGTAAATTTAAATTTGGGGTTATAGGTATTTGGGATTTTTCATCCCATTATTTTTTAGTATGTTTGAAACATTTCACAATAGAAAATTTTTTGTAGGGGTTCCTGGGTGGCTCAGTGGGTTAAGCCTCTGCCTTCGGCTCAGGTCATGATCTCAGGGTCCTGGGATCGAGCCCCACATCGGGCTCTCTGCTCAGCAGGGAGCCTGCTTCCCCCTCTTTCTCTGCCTGCCTCTCTGCCTACTTTGATTTCTCTGTCTGTCAAATAAATAAATAAAATCTTAAAAAATTTTTTTGGTAAATACCCAGGATCAGAATTTCTAGATTCTAAATGATAATGAGTTCCTCATAGCCTTGGCCAAATTGCTGAATGGTTCTGAGTCTCAGCTTCTTCATATGTAAAATGCAGATGATAATACTATCCTAACCCATTAATAGCCTGCACTGAAGGTCAAATGTAAAAATGCCTGTGAAAGTGTTTCAGAACCTATAATGTAATATGGTATCAGTTATTGTTAATGATATGCTTGCTGTCATTTTTGTTACCATTATTAATGTGAGGGCAGAGGCCATGTCTCATTATTCACTGATGTATCTCCAGTGACTAGTAAAATGCCTGACACATAATAGATAGGAAATAAATGTTGGATGAGTAGGAACAAAAGTTGTTAAGAAAAAAATATGTATCTGAAATTGACAGGAATAGGAGACTGGAGAAATAATCCAATAATCTCATATGACAGATGAGGAAACAGAGGCCCAGAGCAATGAAATGACTGGCTTAAAGTGACACAGGGTGGCAGAGTTTTAGTACAGTGGAAGAGGCAAAGACATAGTCTGCCTTAGAATCACAAGACCCTGAGAGGATTTTATTCCCTTTTTAGCTACGTTGAGAAAGAGTGCCATAATATAATCATATTATTTCTTGTTATAGTCCCAAGGAACAGAAGGAACAGTGTGTTCTTAGCAGTACTCAGATTTTGTTTTATTAACTACTGTTTCCGAATAGGAGGCTAAATAGTGGGAACTCAAAAATCCTTTTGTAATGCAGACCTCTTAGTTCTTTTTTTTTTTTTTAGAGAATTTTTTTTTTTTAAGATTTTTACCTATTTATTTGACAGAGAGAGAAAGAGAGCACAAGCAGGGGGAGAAACAGAAGGAGAGGAAAAAGCAGTCTCCCTATGTGGGATACCATGTGGGGCTCCATGTGGGGCTCGATCACAGGACTCTGGGATCATGACCTGAGCCAAAGGCACACGCTTAGCCATCTGAGCCACCAGGTGCCCCAAATGTGTTGGTTCTAATAATGGCCCCATTATAAGAATTGGTCTTGTAGATGGAACAACTATTTACAATCTTTTCTTTAAAAGTTCTCATAATACTATTACATAATCTTTGTGGTCAAGGGCTAGGAATTCAGTCCAGATCTTCCCCAGGAAATTCTCCACTTGAGTATGTATCTGAACTGATCATTTCACCAATGTCCTGACACAGCGGGGCTGCGGTAAGACCACATTTCAGATGAACGCTCTATTTTAATGTGTTGGATATGGATGCTCAACACTCCCCAATAGAATAACAGCAGACAGCAATAATCAAGTACCCAGATTCCAATAATAGAAATGATCAGACATTTGCTTATTTTGGCACATAATAAATACGTATTTTTGTGCATGAGTATATGGCTTGGTTAGGTAGTTCTGCTGATGTGAGCTGGGCTTTGTCAATCTCTTCTGGGTTCCCTTGAATCTGTGATCAGCTGGCAGGTCGGCCAGGAGCTGATTAGACTGGGATGGCCGTGGGTGAGGCGACTTCCCTCCTGCACTCTTGTCCTCTGGCAGGCTAACCCAGGCTGGCTATCACGTGGAGGCAGTGTTTCAAAAATAGCAAACAGAAGCCTGGAAGGCTACCTGAGTTCTCATCTCAGACATGACACATTCGCTTCTGCTGCATTGTACTGGTTAGGCAAGCACCAAGGCCAGTAGAGATTCAGAAGTAGGGAAAATCGATTCCACCTCAAAATGGGAGAAGCTGCAAAGTCACATCATCAAGAGGCATGGATACTGGAAAGAGAAGAGTTGAGGCCATTTTTGGTATCAGTCTACCCCAATAAGGATGGGATTGTGCTAGGGATACCTTAGTGAGGTTTCTCCTCGGAGTGCTCCCAGCTAACCAGACGCACAGCTTTCAAAGTGCTTTGCCTCATGAGTTAGGGATGGGGAAAACTTCATGGGAATAGTGGAGAAAATCTTGAAGTCAGGCAGTCTGGAAACAGGTATAAGACTTTATTTTGTTTTTTTTATTTTTTAAAAAATTTTATTTATTTATTTGACAGATAGAGATCACAAGCAGGCAGAGAGGCAGGCAGGGAGAGAGGGAAGCAGGATCCCTGCTGAGCAGAGAGCCCTATGTGGGGCTCAATCCCAGGACCCTGGGATCATGACCTGAGCCAAAGGCAGAGGCTTAACCCACTGAGCCACCCAGGCGCCCCCAGGTATAAGACTTCAGAAGGTTATGGGATGCCTGGGTGGCTCAGTTGGTTGAGCGGCTGCCTTTCGGCTCAGGTCATGATCCCAGGGTCCTGGGATCGAGTCCCACATCGGGCTCCTTGCTCGGCAGGGAGCCTGCTTCTCCCTCTTCTTCTGCCTGCCTCTCTGTCTGCCTGTGCTCACTCTCTCTCTCTCCCTCTGTCCCTGACAAATAAATAAATAAAATCTTTAAAAAAAAAAAGACTTCAGAAGGTTACAAGGGTGATTGGGTGGCTCAGTCGGTAAAGCGTCTGCCTTCGGCTCAGGTCATGATCCCAGAGGCTTGGGATTGAGCCCTGCATCAGTCTCCCTGCTCAGCAGGAAACCTGCTTCTCCCTCTCCCTCTGCTGCTCCCCCAGCTTGTGCTCACTCTCTCTCTCTTTGCTTGTCAAAGAGATGAGTAAAATCTCTTAAAGAAAAAAAAATACTTTAGAAAGTTACAAAATAAGTCTAGATGTTACTTTTCTATGCTTTCCAAAGCTTGTCTATGGCCAATGACAACACCGTTTCTATGTTCTGGGCATTACGCTCTTCACATATAGCAGCTCACTTAATCCTTTCAACCACCATATGAGGTATTATCATTCCTTCTTTCTTTATTTATTTTTATCTTTTTTATTTATTTACTTTTAAAATATTTATTTATTTGACAGACAGAGATCACAAATAGGCAGAGAAGCAGGCAGAGAGAGGAAGGGAAGCAGGATCCCTGCTGAGCAGAGAGCTGGATGCAGGGCTCAATCCCAGGACCCAGGGATCATGACCTGAGCTGAAGGCAGAAGCTTAACCCACTGAACCACCCAGGTGCTCCTATTTATTTTTTTAATTAATTAATTTATTTATTTTTTTATTTTTTAAAGATTTTATTTATTTATTTGACAGAGATCACAAGTAGGCAGAGAGAGAGAGAGAGAGAGAGAGAGAGGAGGAAGCAGGCTCCCCGCTGAGCAGAGAGCCCGATGCGGGGCTCGATCCCAGGACTCTGGGATCATGACCTGAGCCGAAGGCAGAGGCTTTAACCCACTGAGCCACCCAGGCGCCCCTATTTTTGTTTTTTTTAAATTTAATTTTATTTTTTCAGTATTCTAAGATTCATTATTTATGCACCACACCCAGTACTCCATGCAATACGTGCCCTCCTTAATACCCATCACCAGGATTACCCATCGCCCCACCCGCCTCCCCTCCAAAACCCTCAGTTTGTTTCTTAGAGTCCACGGTCTCTCACGATTCGTCTCCTCCTCTGATTTCCCCCAATTCACTAGTTCACTTTTCTTTTACTTCTCCTAATGTCCTCCATGCTATTCCTTATGCTCCACAAGTAAGTGAAACCATATGATAATTGACTTTCCCTGATTGATTTCACTCACCATAATCTCCTCCAGTTCCATTTATATTGATCCAGAAGGTGGATATTCATCCTTTCTGATGGCTGAGTAATATTCCATTGTATATATAGACCATATCTTCTTTATGCATCCATCTGTTGAAGGGCATCTTGGCTTTTTCCACAGTTTGGCCATTGTGGCCATTGCTGCTATTTACATTGGAGTACATATGGCCCTTCTTTTCACTACATCTGTATCTTTGGGGTAAATACCCAGTAGTGCCATTGCTGGGTCATAGGGTAGCTCTATTTTTAATTTCCTAAGGAATCTCCACACTGTTTTCCAAAGTGGCTATACCAACTTGCATTCCTACCAACAGTGTAAGAAGGTTCCCCTTCCTCCACATCCTCTCTGACACTTGTTCCTTGTCTTGTTATTTTGGCCATTCTAACTGGTGTAAGGTGGTATCTCAATGTGGTTTTTTTTTAATTTTTTATTATATTTTTTAAATTTTTTAAAAGATTTTATTTATTTATTTGACAGAGAGATCACAAGTAGGCAGAGAGGCAGACAGAGAGAGAGTGAGAGAGGGAAGCAGGCTCCCTGCTGAGCAGAGAGCCTGATGTGGGGCTCGATCCCAAGACCCTGAGATCATGACCTAGGCCAAAGGCAGAAGTTTAATCCACTGAGCCACCCAGGTGCCCTGTTTTTTTTTTTAAGATTTTATTTATTTATTTGACAGACAGAGATCACAAGTAGGCAGAGAGGCAGACACAGAGAGAGTGAGAGAGGGAAGCAGGCTCCCTGCTGAGCAGAGAGCCCGATGTGGGGCTTGATCCCAGGACCCTGGGACCAAGATGAGAGCTGAAGGCAGAGGCTTTAACCCACTGAGCCACCCAGGAGCCCCTCTGAATGTGGTTTTGATTTGAATTTCCCTGGTGGCTAACGAAGGTGAACATTTTTCATGTGTCTGTTAGCCATTTCTATATCATTTTTTGGAGAAGTGTCTGTTCATGTCTTCTGCCCATTTTTTGATGTGATTATCTGTTTTTGGGATGTTGAGTTTGAGTTCTTTATAGATCTTGGATATCAGCCCTTTGTCTGTAGTGTCATTTGCGAATATCTTCTCCCATTCTGTGGGTTGCCTCTTTGTTTTTTTGACTGTTTCCTTTGCTGTGCAGAAGCTTTTTATCTTGATGAAGTCCCAAAAGTTCGTTTTCACTTTTGTTTCCTTTGCCTTTGGAGACATCTCTTGAAAAAAGTTGCTGTGGCCGATGTCAAAGAGGTTACTGCCTATGTTCTCCTCTAGGATTTTGATAGATTCCTGCCTCACGTTGAGGTCTTTTATCCTTTTTGAGTTTATCTTTGTGTATGGTGAAAAAGAAAAACAAAGCTGGGGGCATCACGTTGCCTGACTTCAAGCTTTACTACAAAGCTGTGATCATCAAGGCGGCGTGGTACTGGCACAAAAACAGACACATAGACCATTGGAACAGAGTAGAGAGCCCAGGTAGGGACCCTCAACTCTATGGTCAAATAATGTTCGACAAAGCAGGAAAAAATATCCAGTGGAAAAAAGACAGTCTATTCAATAAATGGTGCTGGGAAAATTGGACAGCTATGTATAGAAGAATGAACTCAACTATTCGCTTATACCGTTCCTTCTTTATGGATAAGGTGATGGAGGCTTGGGGAGGTTAGAGAGTGAGCAGCCTGACCGAGGTCTCTCAGCCCTAAGTGAGGAAGTGTGGTTTCAAACCCTGTCCACTCTGACTTCAAGGCCAGTGGGAGATAGTAAACACTATGCTATTTAGTCTCCTAAATGGCAGGTGCTCTCTCTACCCTGCAAACAGCATTGCACATCCATTTGGAGGTACAGAAAAAAACCTGTCAATCTCAGCTTGAATAAGTAATAGAATTTTCAGAATTGCAGTTACTATGGTAAAGCAGGTTGGTGTCAAGTCTGAAAGCAAGAGTCAACAAACTTTTCCTATCTAGGTCCAGAGAGTAAATGTTTTAGGCTTGTGGGTCATATGGTCCCCGTTAGAATTCTCAAGTCTGCTTTTGGAGCACAAAAGCAGCCAGAGACAATGTGTAAATGAATGAGTGGCTGTGTGCCAACAAAATTTTATTTACAAAAATAGGTGGCTAGCCAGATCTGTCATACAGAATTTGAAACCAAGCCAGGACTTAGCAAAAATGTACTTTGTTCCAAAGGACAGTTTGACATGTTCTCCAAATCCTCTCAAACATAATAATAATAATCACGCACATTACAATAATTCATATATGCTACTAATAAGAGATATTTTTACAAATAAGGCAAAATCATGACTGTCACACAAATATTAAAAAGTGCATGTCAAAGCTTTTATTTAATTCATTAATTAATGAGGGAAACAGTAAGAGGTTAAAAACCCTTTCAAAGAAGAATCCAAAGAACTTACACATAGGGCAGCATTCAGGAATGCTAAAATTAATTTGCTAGTAGATGAAAAACTGATCAATATTTACAAGGAATAAAATATAATGTTTGGAATCATGTCTTCTACAGGGTAATGGCCAATTGTGTCTTCACCAGACACAATTTACTTATAGGAATATAAGAATATTTATAGGAATATAAGAATATCCATCACACAAGAAAGTAGAATTCATAATGTAAATAATAATAAATAATATTATATAATAATAAAATATATAATATAATAATTAAAAAGCTATAAGACATGAAAAATCAGGAGAATTATAAGGAGAAAGGTCAATCAATAGAAATGGGACAAAACTGACACAGATGGTAGAATTTGGCAGGCTAAGATACGGAAATAGTTATCACAACTGTATTACGTATGTTCCAAAATCTAGTAGTAGCTTTCAATAGAGGAGTGCTTCTCCCCAGGCAACTTGGGCAATGTCTGGAGATAGTTTGGTTGTCACAATTTGGCAGAAGTGGTGACACTGGCATTTAGTGGGCAGCAGCCAAGGCTGCTGCTCACCATTGTACAGTGCCCAGGACAGCCCCCACAACGAAGAATTACCCAGCCCCAAATGTCAGTAGTGCTGAGGTTGAGAAACACTGAACTAGAGGAAAGATTGAATATATTGAGTAGAGACATGGAAGATCTGAAGAAGATACAAGTTGAATTTGTGAGGATGAAAACAATGACAGAGATGAAAAATACATTGGATAGGATTAATTATAGATTGGATATTGCAGAAAAAAATAAGAGTGAACTTGAAGACATGACGGTATAAACTATCCACAGTGAGCTCGGACAAAAACAAGTCTGGGGGATCAAAAGGAACAGGGGATCAGTGAGCTGTGGGACAACTTCAAGTGGCCTAATATATGTGTCATTGGAATCCTGACAGAAAGGGAGGTGGGAGTGGCAGAAAAAAAATCTTTGAAATAATAAGAACCCCAAATTTTTCCAAATTTGTTAAAAACTTGATCCAAGAAGTTCAACAAACCCCAAGGTCAAGAAATATGAAGAAAACACCAAGGCAAAACCATGATCAAATTGGTTAAAACAAGTTATACAGGGAAAATCTGAAAGCAACAACTGAAGAGGGAAAAATAAAAAGACATGACACATACAGAGGAACAAAGATAATGATGACAGAACATTTCTTGACAGAAACAACATAAACAATAAAAAGAAAAGCAACATCTTTAAAGTACTGAAACAAAAATACTGTCATAGATATCCTACACTGGAATACCTTTTAAAAAATGAAAGAAAAATGAAGACTTTTCAGACATTGAAAAGATGAAAGAGGGGTGCCTGGGTGGCTCAGTCGTTAGGCGTCTGCCTTCCGCTCAGGTCATGATCCCAGGGTCCTGGAATGGAGCCCTGCATCAGGCTCCCTGCTTGGCGGGAAGCCTACTTCTCCCTCTCCCACTCCCCCTGCTTGTGTTCCCTCTCTCGCTGTCTCTCTGCCAAATAAATAAATAAAACCTTAAAAAAAAAAGATGAAAGAATTCATCATCAGTGTTCTCCAAATCTTTTAGGCAGAAATATGAAAGTACCAAAGAGAATCAAGAGCATTGGAAATGGTAACAATGTAGGTAAATGTGTTGGATTCTTTATTATTTCAATCTTTTAAAAAGATAATTGACTGTTTAAACAACCACAAAATAATGTAATGTGGGGTTTACAACCTATGTCGAAGTGAAATGCATGATGGTGATAGGACACAGTGCTGGTTTACTTGGAAGGGAGATGAAGGCGGGGTTGTCTAAGAATTCTTTTCTGTGACTGAATGAATGGTTTGTTAAACTTAGTGGAAGTGTTGGAAAACTTGTCTGGCATGGAGGCTGAGTCAAGCTCCCCCATTTGGTAAGTATAATATTTCTTTCCTAAAGAAAAGAAGAGGGAAGCCAGGTACAGACTGTTTTGTGCGGGCAATCAATGTGGATTTCTTCAGCAGTAATACAGGTCACTGTTTGACTCTCCTTTTGAACATCCTATCCCCAGGGTCCACAGGCCATCAGTACAGTAGGCTTAGTGGGTCAGCCTGTCCTAGAGTAGATTGAGAATGGGGAACAGGCATTCAGGAAGGTTCTCCTTTGGGGTACAAGTCAAGGAACAGACCTGCAAGCTGCCCTTCCTAAAGCCAGGAGGACGTGACTACTAGGATACTTAGATGGAAAAGCCCAACCGGGCTAAGTGGGTGCTGCCGCCCTAAGTGAAGCTAATGGGAAGATAGCCCCCTGCTATACAAGGCCTGGGTGTATTTCCCAAAGTCTTTTTATTTGTTCCTAGTCTGACAACCCACAAGTAAGTGGTAAATCTCTTTATAATCACAGAGAGGCAAAAGTATCTGTAAGTATAAGACCAAGGCCAGACATGAGGAATGTGACCTCATTTACCAGTCCTTGGGATTCACTTTATGACGACATTGTATGAAGCAACTGATTTACCTAATGTTTTCATAGATCTGACCAATGATCAAGACATTGTGTAGATATAGAACTTGAAAGTATTTCTGTCTTCAAAAGTGAGGCTGCAGCACTTGGTCTTAAAGATGTCAAGCCTAGAAATTGTAAAAATTGGATTTTTAGGGGGGCGCCTGGGTGGCTCAGTGGGTTAAAGCCTCTGACTTCAGCTCAGGTCGTGATCCCAGGGTCCTGGGATCGAGCCCCACATCGGGCTCTCTGCTCCATGGGGAGCCTGCTTCCCCCTCTCTCTGCCTGCCTCTCTGCCTACTTGTGATCTCTGTCAAATAAATAAATAAAATATTTTTTTAAAAATTGGATTTTTAGGATAAAATATAACTGGAAGACAAACTAATTATGGTGTGGAGCTTCATGAGCTATAAAATCCCACAGAAAGCTGTCTGGTTCCTAGTGCTTCTGTGCTCTGTTCTAATAAATGATTTTGCTTCTAATGCTGTTGGGAATGTTGGAAATCAACTGAATTGTTTATACAAACTCATAAATGCAAATTGATTTCTCACTCTATACAATCCTCTGGGAATTAGTAATGTTTTGACCAAAAATGACGATGCCCTTAGAAGTAAGCCCATAGTTTTTATTTGAAGAGACAAGCTGATAACAGTCTTAATTCGAGCACAGTGAAAATCTTTTTAATGAACATGGGGGAGCTGGATACATTATGTCAACAACCTGTTTGTTATCAACCTTCCAAATAAGTGAGAAAGTCCTAGGTAGAAAATTAAGATTAACATCAATTACATTTCTTTTGTGCGGCATGTTTTTATCTAAGACATTTGGACTCGAGCACTTCATCTGGATTTTACGTAGATTGCATAGTTGACAGATATGTTTAATGGATAACTACTGTGCTAATCTGCATGGTTATTGTATGAATGAGCTTTTTGCTAGTTTGTGTTGCAATAAGAAACATGCAAATATCTTAATGGCTTACAACAACAAAGGTTTGTTTCTTACTCATGGAAAGGGTTTAGGTGTGGCTCTCTCCGCTCAATGTGTGTTCATTTCAGGATGCAGGTTGAACAGGATGAAGGAGCAACACCTATTGCGGACACTCGTGATTATGGCAGAGTGTAAAGAGTATGATGGCTGGACCATGCGATGGCTGCTTCTGTTAAGATTCTACATGTCCACTGTGTCTCATATGTCATCAACCAAAGCAAGTCAGACGGGTAAACCTAATGTTAATAAGCGAGGAAATACGTGCCTCCACTAGGAAGGGACTGCAAGTCACATGGAAATGTGTAGGACAGATCATTCTCTTTCAGGAAGTATGACAAATAATTAAAAAGAACCATGCAGGGGCGCCTGGGTGGCTCAGTGTGTTAAAGCCTCTGCCTTC
>NW_019154085.1:70486227-70607406 GCF_002288905.1 Enhydra lutris kenyoni | reverse complement strand
GGCCAGGTCATGATCCTAGGGTCCTGGGATCAAGCCCCGCATAGGGCTCTCTGCTCAGCAGGGAGCCTGCTTCCTCCACTCTTTCTGCCTGCCTCTCTGCCTACTTGTGACCTCTGTCTGTCAAATAAATAAATAAACTTAAAAAAAAAAAGAACCATGCAATCTTCCAGTTATTAAATGGGATGCATCTGATGAAGAAATAATTCAACAGATGGTGCTGTTCTGATCCTTCAAATAAGGCCAGGTCATGATCCTAGGGTCCTGGGATCAAGCCCCGCATAGGGCTCTCTGCTCAGCAGGGAGCCTGCTTCCTCCACTCTTTCTGCCTGCCTCTCTGCCTACTTGTGACCTCTGTCTGTCAAATAAATAAATAAACTTAAAAAAAAAAAGAACCATGCAATCTTCCAGTTATTAAATGGGATGCATCTGATGAAGAAATAATTCAACAGATGGTGCTGTTCTGATCCTTCAAATAAGAGCAACCTGATTATTTATGTAGTATCCTTGTAAATTTCATCACTACACTTCCAATTTAAGAATCATGAAAACATCTAGTGAAATATGAGCTATTGCTACTCAGTGCATTTGTATTTTGGGTAGAAAAGTGGAACAGAAATCTTTCCTTAACAAGACCTATCACTAACTAGTTATGCCCAAGATTGTGGCAACTCTGTTAATAGTAGTGCTCCAATGCATTTCTTTCCAAATACGTTCTTTTGAAAATATATATCAGACAACGCCAGTCACAGTTGCTATCACTATTTATACCTGCCCTTTAAACTTTGTCCCCTACTCAAAATATTTTCTTTTTTTTTTTCTTTCAAAGATTTTATTTATTCGACAGACAGAGATCACAAGTAGGCAGAGAGGCAGGCAGGGAGGGAGGGGGAAGCAGGCTCCCTGCTGAGCAGAGAGCCCGATGTGGGGCTCGATCCCAGGACGCTGGGATCATGACCTGAGCCCAACGCAGAGGCTTTAACCCACTGAGCCACCCAGGTGCCCCCAAAATCTTGTCTTGAGAAGAGCTGTCATTGATTTTTTCCAGTATTCCATTAAGATGGCACACTGTCTGAAGCTAAATGTCAGTGTATATCCTGCCAGCGATTCTTATGGCTGTAATCATCCCCACACCTTCACGTTAGCTCATCATGTAGGAGCCAGTGGTTATCCTGATGCTACAAACATGTGCTGGGCAGGGAAAGATCTTTGAAGAGCTCTGCTACCATACAGATTTTAAGTCTTCATTGTGACTCAAGGTTTTTGAAATGATGTTCGATTTTATTTACTTATTATTATTTTTTTATTAATATTTTTTTGAAAGAGATTGAGCTTCACCACAATTCAATGATCTTTGTTTTTGTCTGTTGCTGGATTCTACCTTGTTTTTCAGTTTGCATTACGATATGGTGGTCTTCCTGATATTACTGTTACATTTTATTAGTGCATGTAAGAATTTACCGCCTCTCCATCCCACCGCCCTCCCACTGCCAGTAGAGAGAAAATTATCTGTCATTATTATTGGACCAGATGGGTCATTAAAGAGATGCTGGGTAATGGGCAGACCTGATAGAGAAGGTAAAGGTGAGATTATTCGTTGAGAGTTGAACTTGCCTGTCATCTTTGCTAGGCACATGAGTGGAGAGTTCGAGGTTTCCAAAGGATAAAAACCAGCAACTGTGTGGATGATCCAACAGAGGTATAAACTTTGAACTTGAAGATCAGAAATTCTGTTCACCCCTGGCAGGATGCTGATATAAGATGGAACACATGCGATGGGGACTCAGATGAATGGAATTTGTTAAAGAAGTAATTGTTCCTTAAAAGGTTTCACAATTTACCCACAAAGGGTTTCAGCACTCCCAAAAGGAATTGAGAAGAAGGTTCTTGGGTAAAGCCCCATCTTTATCATGTGAAAGGGATGACTAGCCAGTCAAATTTTAAACCAGAGGGGGAACTCTCTCCCTTCTGTGTCTAGGGGATTAGGAAAGGTCAGGATTCAAGAGACAAGGTGGCTGATGGCACTGACTAGGGCACTGGGCTCACATCCGCTGACAAGAGCCAGCAGGTGGTTTGGAGAAGAGATGGAGAATTCCGTCAGTTGTGACTGTGGTGCCTGCCCAGATATGCTCAGGCCAGCAGTATGAGCAGTTTCATCAAGTATCTAACTCAGAATGGGCAGGGGTACAGCATGGATATGGGGACTGTGTTGGTCAAAGCCAATCTGGGATTGAAAGCTAGTTGCTTAGATAAGAAATTTGTACTCTGTACATATAAAAAAGGGAAAGGAAATCTCATGCCCCTCTCTCTAGGGAGGAAGAGTTGACACTCTAGTTAGACTTCAAGAAACTTACTAGTTTACAATCACCTATAGGCAGGGTCACTGTGATTAAAAACATGCCTTTTCCTCTCCTCCTTGTTTTCATATGGTGAGCTGACATGGACCCTTACTCAAAACACCCAGATATTTTATTCCTTTCTCATACTTTCTCCTGACTCATGTAGCAGAAGGAATGAAATGAACTGAGGTCTGCCTCCTTAGGGAAGCCAGGGTTATCTCTCTCTGTCCTTTTCCATAGATGTTTTAGTTCCTGGGTTTAGTCTTGCATGGTCCAGGTAAGACTAACTATATTCGTAAGCAGTTTAGAAAGTTTCTCTTGTACCTTGGAAATTTCTACAAACACGATACATCAACCTGAACCTGTTCCTAACTTGGTATCATTCTATTGGTTGGAGAGAATTCACCCTCCCAGGGGCAACATCAAAGAAAAAAGAAACAGGATTTTCAGGGCTATGAAAGGTGCTCAGTGGTGCTCAGATTTCAGGTCTACAAATGGTAGGCTTTCATTTGTTTTAAATGTTTGTTTGGGATCATGATGGGATAAGCAATATACCGGGCAGAGGACTTACCATAAACACATTAGAAAAATCCATGCTTTACAGGTATTTTACATATAGGATTTTTTTTTTTTTTAGACTGGGGTCAAAATGATGTTCTTTTCTTTTTTTTAAATATTTTATTTATTTATTTGACAGACAGAGATCACAAGCAGGCAGAGAGGCAGGCAGAGAGAGAGAGAGAGGAGGAAGCAGGCTTTCTCTGCTGAGCAGAGAACCCAATGCGGGGCTCAATCCCAGGACCCCGAGATCATGACCTGAACCGAAGGCAGAGGCTTTAACCCACTGAGTAACCCAAGTGCCCCGAAAATGGATGTTGTATAGCCCTTTTTATCCCAGCAGGCCTTCTCTTTTGGAGAATAATGAAAATATATCCTTCCCTATTTCTGCTATCCTGAAAGATTGTATCCAGGAGGCATGTGACTCCAGAAGGTTCGTTTGATGATGGGTGAATACTACAGATTAATTTGGCTAAAGTTCTGGTAGCTGTACCCGACTATCCAGACCCATTTGAAGTGATGCATAGTATAGTAGTTTGATGCTGGCCTTCTGCAGTCTATTTTGTGATAGACTAAAGGATCAGCATTATGTAAATCATAATAATGTTCACAGACTTCCCATACATTGCTCCCACAAAGACCAGGTCGGTGTTGGCCAGATGATGACTCATAAGTTGTAATGGAAACAAAAAGGGTAGGAAGATTAACAGTACAACACGGAACTCACTTTCAATCACTATCACTGACAGGATGCAGTAAGGACATGGCAAGTGTCATGATGGGGAGTGATCCATGATGGGGATGAAGTGATACACAATGGCGATGATGGATCCATGCTAGGGGATCATTGGATGTACTTCCATCAGGAATCTCTCACCTTGTGCCAAGATCCATGAGCCAAGATGGGGTAACCTGAGAATTCAGCTGCTTTCTAGAAACTGTTCTGGTCATTTGATGGTCTGCTGGGAACAGGAAGAGAAAAGGTAACACTGAATTGAGAACATTCCTGGGTATGTCAAAGGAAAACCATGAACTGGCATTTGCTACTTTTGGATTCCTTGTGTCTGATTTATGACACAATTTAGATCCAAGAATTCTCAAAAAATAAGTTATGAGTATGATTACTTAAGGTGAACATCTTTGTTCATATTTGATCAGAACTTAGCGAATCGTTTTTAGTTTAAATATAAATATAAATATATTTAAAAATATATAAACTATATATATAGTTTAAATATAAATATGAATATATTTAAACATTCAATATAATTGTAGCATCATTACACTCAAGGTTCAGAAGTGAAAATTTCTCTTCCTGGGATTTCTTGCCTTGAGGGGTGGTTGGAGCGCAATATTATGTAGACGAACCAATGACTGATTATATCAACGTTTACAACTCCACAAAATTACTGAATATATAGTACTTGAAAAGTAGGCACAAAGGTGAACTAAATAATGAATCCTGTTGGAAAAGAGATTAAGGTCTACATACCAAAATATCCTGATGAAATGTCAAAATTATAATGCCCAACATTGAGACGTTTGCAAATTAAATTTTTTTCCAGACTGTCATCATCATGGAACAATATAAAGATAGCCTTCAAATATTGGTTTGCCCTCAGCCTAATTCCCTTAAATTTTTTTGAGTTTTAACAGTCACTTCCTTTCACCATTTAAAAATCCATGTTATTAATATTAATAGAGTGTTTCAGTTCTCATAATACTCTCCTTCATAAAGACACTTGCCAGGCATTTTTATTCTTTTTAAAAAGAAAATTCATAAAGAATTCGAAAAGGAAAATCAAAGAAAAAAAATCATAAAGTTCATTCTTCTAAAGTGTACAATTCGGTGGTTTTTAGTATATTCATAAGATTGTTCAATGGTCACCACTATACAATTACAGAACATTTTATCATTCCAAAAAAGAAACTCTGAACCCATGTGCAGTAACCCCCATTCTCCCATGCCTCCAGTCCATGGCAACCACTGATCTACTTTCGGTCTGTATGGATTTGCCTCTTGTGGACATTTCATATAAATTGAACCATACAGTATGTAACCTTTACCTTTGACTTCTTTCACATTGTATGATGTTTTCAGGGGCCGTGCATATTTTAGCATGAATCAGTACTCCATTCCTTTTTATGGCTAAATAATATTCCTGTACGAATATACTATTTTTGTTTATCCCATTCATCAGTTGGTGGACATTGGATAGTTTCCAGTTTTTGGCTATTTTAGGAATTGCCAAACTATTTCCCAAAGTGGCTGTGTTATTTCTCCATTTCCTTGCCAACATTTGTTATTATTTTTTTCATTACAGCCATCCTAGTGGGTGTAAATTGGTATCTCATTTACATTTCCCTAATGGTGTTGAGTAAGCATGCGCTTAATGGCCATTTGTATACCTTCTTCTTTTCTTTCTTTCTTTTTTAAATATACCTTCTTTGGAGAAATGTCTATTCAAGTTCTTTGCCCATTTTTTTAATTGGATTTTTTTTTAATTGTTGAACTGTAAGAGTTCTTTACATATTCTGGATATTAGACCCTTATAGATATATGATTTGCAAATGCTTTCTCCTATTCTGTCTGCTGTCTTCACTTTCTTTTTTTTTCTTTTTTTTTTTTTAAGATTTTATTTATTTATTTGACAGAGAGAGACACAGTGAGAGAGGGAACACAAGCAGGAGGAGCAGCAGAGGCATAGGGAGAAGCAGGCTTCCCGCAGAGCAGGGAGCCCAATGTGGGGCTCGATCCCAGGACCCTGGGACCATGACCCGAGCTGAAGGCAGACGCTTAATGACTGAGCCACCCAGGCGCCCCCTGTCTTCACTTTCTTGATAGTAGTATCCTTTGAAATTAAAAACACCAGTTTTTAATTTTTTTATGCCAAAAGTTTTATTGTTTCCATTTGGTCTAGGGCTTGGGAGAGGGCTGCAGGGAGGTCTAGTGGCTTCAGAAAGAGACTCAGGTACAAGCCTTGGCACCAGGGGAGTTCAGAAGAACTTCCCCAAAGGCCACTGGGCTCTGGAGGCTCCTAGTGGTGCTTGAGGGTGAGCCTTTCCAAGAGGCTGGGCAGGTGAGTCAGGTGGTTTCCCATCTTCTTGATGGGTTTCAACTCCTCATTCAGGAAGGGGCTCTCCAGGAAGTGACAGAGGTGGGGGTCAACGTGGGCAGAACCCAAGCATGCAGCCCAAGAGAGCCGGGGTCAGGCTCCTCTCCGGGACCCCGGAGGCTTCCAGGACTGCACCCGGGCTCTTCTTGCAGGTCCTGGGAGGGGGCGTGGCTGTGGGCGTGTCCCCTGGTCCCGAGGCACCTGAGCCTTTGCTCTTCTCAACAACTCGGTAAGCAGGGGCGCTGCGCTCCACAGCCACATCCTCATGGGGTCAAAATGGAAGCCCAAGGAGAGGTAGCTGTAGGAGGCCCGCGGATGCCTGTCGACCAGGGCGTTGACCGCAGCATCCACCTCGGTGGAATAAACCTGGGAGTTGCTGGTTGGTTGGCAATAAGGAGGTAAGCCCCCAAAACGGAGGTGGCTGGCCCTGGAGGCAGCAGATGGGTAGAGAAGGATTCTGAAGGGAAAAAGGGTTGGAGGGTGGTCGCAGGCTGGAAGACTGGGCATCTCCTGGGTCTGTTACACCCAAACACTTTTTTTCCCCCTAAGATTTTATTTATTTGAGAGAGAGAGAGAGAGTGAGCACTTGAGAGAGCACAAGCCAGGGGAGAGGCAGAGGAAAAAGCAGATTCCCAATGACGGGGAGCGTGAAGCTGGGCTCTATCCCAGGGCCCTGGCATGATGCCCCTAGTGGAAGGCAGAGCTTAACTGACTGAGGCATCTAGGCACCCCACATCCAAGCAGTCTTAAAGCAAGACACAGATCCTCAGTACTGCCAGGTGCACTGCCCAGTTTTTAATTTTGATGAAATCTAAATTATGTAATTTTTACTTTGGTTGCTTGTATTATCATATCTAAGAAACCATTACCTAATCCAAGGTCATGAAGATTTAATCCTATGTTGGTTTTTTTTTTTTTTTGAAGAGTTTTACAGTTTCAGTTCTTGCATTTGTGTCTTTAATCCATTGTTTTTAAAGATTTTATTTATTTATTTGAAAGACAGGCGTGAGTGAGCAAGCACTAACAGCAGGGGGCAGGGGGAGGGAAGGACAGAGGGAGAGGGAGAGGGGTGTCCCCACTGATCAGGGAATAGGATACTGGGCTTAATCCCAGGCCCCAGGGGATCATGACCTGAGCCAAAGGAAGAGCTTAACCAACTGAGCCTTCCAGGAGCCCAGTCTTTGATCCACTTCTAATTAATATTTGATACTGTGTTCCATAGGAGTCGAATTTCATTCCTTTGTATATGGATATCTATTCCATTTTCTTTTCTTTCATGGTTTTTGTTTTGTTTTGTTTGTTGAGAGAGAAAGCAAGCAGGGCAGAGGGAGAGAGAGAATCTTAAGCAGTCTCCACTCCCAGCAGAGCGCCCTTGTGGGGCTGGATCTCATGACCTAAGCCGAAATCAAGAGTCCCAGACAACTGACTGAGCCATCCCGGTGCCCCTCTATTCCGTTTTATAGGCAGTTTTGCTTCTATTTAAAAAACATGGAAAATGTTGGTAGAAAAACTGATGTAATTGTAATGAAATACAGTATTAACAATAAAATGAGAACTCAATTTCTGATTTCCAGGTTCTTGTCCAAGTTACACTGGTTTTCATCTAAGAGAAGCTACTAAATCTCTTCTGCTTAACTTAGAAATAATTTGAGCATCATAGATTTTTTTTTTTTAAGATTTTTTATTTATTTATTTGACAGAGAGAGATCACAAGCAGGCAGAGAGGCAGGCAGAGAGAGAGGAGGAAGCAGGTTCTCCGCTGAGCAGAGAGCCCGATGCGGGGCTCGATCCCAGGACCCTGAGATCATGACCTGAGCCGAAGGCAGCGGCTTAACCCGCTGAGCCACCCAGGCGCCCCTGAGCATCATAGATTTGTATAAATCTCTGAAATACCAACTTGTCCCCAGGTTTTGGTAGTTTCTTACAAGGCATTTTCAAAGAGCAAACTGCTTAAGCTGACTTTGAGTTCCTCTGTCGGTAATTGGTATTCTGAACACGAAGCAAACATAGTTTTTAACCAATAGCGAACTGTATATTTTGTATGTTTTACTTTAGCATTACTTGCTCTGCACATATTTGGAACAATGATTGGACAGCCAATACTTTCAGCCATATCCTCTTATTTCATGGCATTTTCTTGACTTGGCTTTGGTCAATTGTAGCTATTAAATTTGAATCCTGTTCTATTACCTATAATGCTCCCTTGCCTGTTTGTAACCAGAAGTATGGAGCTATTTTATTCAGAAGTAATCAGTGAAATGACAGAAATACCCAAAGAGCAAAATTTGCCTTTATCTACCTCATTTTTGAAATTAATGCAATTTACAAGTTTGCATTCCCCGTCAAGGAAATATTGTCTGCTTTTGAAAATGTTATAGGGAGGGAATAAAAGGACATACAACAATGCACCTATGTTCCTCAAAGACATCCAGACCTAAGGTTATTCTCCTACCTGGCTGCTGTGGGCTGGGCATTCTAACGAGCAGACGCTGTAAGCAAGAATGAGAATTATTAATGCACCAGAGCATTGTCACCAAGAGACCACAAAATGTATTTTAAAAATTCTTTTACATACATAGTACAGATTCTGTTCTGGCACTGTGTGCTCTAAAAGCTGCAGATACATTTTAGAAAACACTGATGAAGCCATTACTGTTCTGACCATTTGTTCATAGTATATGTCATTATTCAAGAAATTTAAGAACCATAATGATGGAAAATCACACGGAAAGAAAAGTAAAGGAACATGGACTCTGTCAGAAACAAGGGCTACATTTTTATTCAAGAGGTCCTTAATGATGGAAAATCACAGTGAAAGGCAGAGGCGAAACCGGGATTCCATAAAGGACCTGACACACACCAGTAGTACAAGTAGGAGAACAGTCATAGCAGACGCGTAAAAATAAAGAAAAACAAAATTAACAAGAGACAAGCTGTACTGGGGCTGACGCACAAAACAGCAACAAATTACAGTGAATTCTGAAGATTAATTTCAAAGAATCTTCTGAAATAAGCAAGGAGACAGACAGCATCAATATTAATGAAGCTGAAATGGAACTCCAAAAGAGCCCCAGCATAAAATGGCACATGAATGTTTTGTTTTTAAATGGATTGTAGATTGGATCACAGGACCATCAGGAAAATGAAGGGACATTCACAAGAACATCATAACAGGGCCAGCTGTGTGATAAGCAATTACAACATCAGTGCTAAAATCTCCAATGTAAAAGAAAAACATCAGTGTTGAAATAAAAGAAAATGTCAACAGTCTGCAGATGAGGTAAAAGGAAGTGAAGAATAGATTTTATTGAGACTCAATAGCCTGCACTGTGTCAATATCGAATGTCTTTGATAAAACAGACAATACGCATTCGAAGAAAGATCAAAATTTGATGCCATCTTGTATTGCAGTTTCCCTCCCCATTGTCAGCTAAAGCAGCGCCAGCATCAGCCCAATGCTTCCACGGCTAGAACTAGTTACTGGTTGTAAACTAGATGCTCTGGGAAGCTGTGTAACTTTGACAGGCTTTTAGAATTCTGAGAAGGGATCTCTCATGCCTCCCTATAAATCAGATTTTACAATGAACATTTTAAAGTGTGTTCGTAGTATAGGCTACTGAGAGGAATTTTCAATCCCAAATTTTTATAAAATGAGGGATTTGTTATTAAAAGGCAAATTATCATATCCCCGTTGGTTTTATGGAGTGCTGACTTCCAGATGGTCCGCTTGGCATTTCCATTGTTATGTGGTACCACAGAGGGAGAAAATAACACCCATGTCAAGCTTTTTTTCTCTTCCTATAGTTCTACAACATTTATGATTGCAGGTTGTTGAGCTGTTTAAACCACTAGCTGAGCCAAAGCCTGTTTGCAGAGGAAGGAAGAGTATCGGGAGGTCCATTTCCCATCCACAATTAGAAAAGCAAGTCATGTGTGGCACAAAACAGCCTCTGTGTGGTTGAGCCCCTCACCACTCTCCCCCCAGATGGTAGGTAGGAAGTTACCAACATTTCTGGAGAACTCAAACAAAATGGAACCTTTTTTTTTTTTTTTTTAAAGATTTTATTTATTTATTTGACAGACAGAGATCACCAGTAGGCAGAGAGGCAGGCAGAGAGAGAGAGGAGGAAGCAGGCTCCCTGCAGAGCAGAGAACCCGATGTGGGGCTCGATCCCAGGACCCTGGGATCATGACCTGAGCCGAAGGCAGAGGCTTTAACCCACTGAGCCACCCAGGCACCCCAAGTTTATCTAACTTTTAGGAGGTGAAGACAGGGGTATTTCAGAGGAGCAGATAGCTGCCACATGGTAGATCTGAGGGTCCCTAAAGGCCTTTCCCCAGATAGAAATCTCCTTTACTTTCACAGGATAGGTTAAATTCATTCTCTTATCTCAGCCATCTCTTTTAAAATATAAGTACATAAAAAAATAAAAATGTAAATACTTTTGGGTCAGGTAACATTCTTAAACATTTGTTCCTCAAAGAGAGTGAATGCATCAAATCTTTTTTTTTTTCCTGTTAGTTTTAGAAAGGTGTGGGGGAGTGAAGAAAAGGGCTGTTTCATGGGAACTATGATACCATCAGTTATAAGGAGTGCCTTTATTGCTTTTCCTTTTTTTAAAGATTTTTTTATTTGACAGAGAGTATAAGCAGGGGGAGCTGCAGAGGGAGAGCGAGAGGGAGAAGCAGGCTCACCACTGAGCAGGGAACCCGACATAGACATACAAGGGTCTCCATCCCAGGACCCCGGGATCATGACCTGAGCCAAAGGCAGACGCTTAACTGACTGAGCTACCCACGCACCCCTATTATATGTATTTTTAAAAAGGAAAAAGTACTTCCAATTATAGTTGGAAGATGACATCAAATGTAAGATATATTTTGATTTCTGAGATATTAAAATGTGAAAAAATATGCGTCTTAGATGAAATAAAAGTAATTTTATGGCCAAGAACAGTGGTTATCAACCACTTATTACTGGTAGGGAAGAGTCTGGATAATGAAACTATTTCTCATTTTTGTGTTTTAAAATGCTAAAAATTATGATAGAAAGTAATATTGAAGTTTTAAACTACTAATGAAATTATTATATTGGTTTGTGCATAAAATCATAACAATAAAAGTGATTCTTAACACTTCTTACTTTGTTTTTGTTTTTGTTTTTTTAAGATTTTGTTTTTAAGCAATCTCTGTGTGGGGCTGGAACTTACAACCTCAAGGTCAAGAGTTGCATGTTTTATCAACTGAGCCAGCCACGTGCCTCACCTCTTCCTTTTTATGATCCTACAACCTAACTAGAAATCACTGAGTGATCACGATGCTTATATACGTACATATAAGTATATATAAGCAAATTCCCTAAGAATTTTTTTCTTAAAGGTGAACTTTTCATTTACTCCTTCATGGTCTCTGACATTACTGGGCCCTTCAATGGTGCTAGCAAGGGTTTGGCAAAAGCTTGCTGTGGGTTATTGGGGAGGAAGGGGAGAAAACAGAGTAATTTTGTAGGCTGAAGATACAGTTATCATTAATAAGAGGTCTAGAATATGATTCTATCTTTCTTCACTGGGCCCCCATCTACTAAACTTTCCTATTCTCCTTCCTTACTACCCTACTTCTCACTCCTAGAGAAAGCAGACACTATTAGACCAGAATTCCTTCAATGTCCTAACAACACATCTAACAGTCTACACTATGTCTATAACCTCTATTCCCCCAGCTTCAGAGAAAGAGGCATCTCCACTCCCCTTGTGAACGGCCAATCCCTCCATCTGTGCCTTAGACTTACTTTCTTTTGATTTCTCAGAGAACTCACTTAAACTATTCTTGCTTTTTCCTGTCCTTGACTTCAACCAATCCATCTCTACTGGCTCCTTCCCAGCCACATTTAAGCATCCTCAAGTGTGTCTCATTTTAAAAGTTCTTTGAAATAAATACGAAGTAGTAAGTGCAAATAAATTGAGTGAAATTATAAAACCAGGGCAGAGCTTAAACGAAAGGTCTTGACTCCTTCAACTGCAGGAAACATCTTCTGAGAGAGCTTCTATGCTCCATATGCAAACTATTCATCCCTTCCAAACAAGTATTTGTTAAGCACCTTCTAGGAATGTGGTGGAAAGCTGGAAATATTTCCATTCACCAGAAAAATAGAACTTGGCTCCAGTGTTCCAACTGGAATATATATTTTTCATGAGTCTCCTAATTAGAAAGTTAGAGAGAAGCATGTTTTCTTTGTAGTTGGGGGAAGGAGTAACCATAAATAAGGACAGAAGTGCTTAGCCATTTGGGCAAAACGTGTCCTCCAAGACGACTTATTCTACTCCTCGTCAATAAGAAGTAGAACTGGAAATATGGTAACTTTTAAAGATTCCTGACTTTGGAACATTTCTTTTCTTTTAAAAAAGATTATTTATTTGAGCAAGAGAGAGAGAAATACAGCAAACACACATGTGAGCGGGGGGTGTTGGGGAGGGAAGAAGAGGGAGAAACAGGCTCCCTGCTGAGGGATGTGGGCTCGATCCTGGTACCCTGGGATCATGACCTGAGCCAAAGGCAGATGCATAACCGACTGAACTCCCCAGGTGCCCCGACATTGAAACATTTCTGTACTCAAGACAGCCAGCCATATTCTAGTATACTGAAATATTACATAAAGATGAATTAATGCAATTTAAAGACATAATTTCTTAAGGAAAAATTATTATAACATCAAAAATATAAATACGTTTCTGACTAAAGCCATGCAAGACTGTACACTAAAAATTATATAACATTGCTGAGAGAATTTAAGGACCTAAATAAAAGGAAAACTATACTTTGTTCATAGGGTTGAAAACTAAATATTGTTTTTGTTTTTGATTAAAAACAAAATATTGTTTTTGTTTTTGATTAAAGATTTTATTTATTTATTTGTCAGAGAGAGAGAGAGAGAGAGCACAAGCAGGGAGGCAGGGGGAGAAGCAGGCTCCCAGGTGAACAGGGAGTCTGATGCAGGACTTGATCCCAGGACCCTGGGATCATGACCTGAGCCGAAGGCAGATGTTTAATCGACTGAGCCACCCAGGTGTCCCTGAAGACTAAATATTGTTAAGAAGTAAATTCTCTCCAAATTGACCCATCCATTCAATGCAAACCCAATAAAAAACTCAGCAGGCCATTTTATAGAAATTGACAAACTGATTCTAAAATTCTTGTGGAAATGCAGAGGACCTAGCGTAGCCAAAACAAGTTAAAAAAGAAAAAAACAACGGGGTGCCTGGGTGGCTCAGTGGGTTAAGCCTCTGCCTTCAGCTCAGGTCATGATCTCAGGGTCCTGGGATGGAGCCCCACATCGAGACCCACATTGAGCCCCACATCGGGCTCTCTGCTCAGCAGGGAGCCTGCTTCCTCCTCTCTGTCTCTGCCTACCTCTCTGCATACTTGTGATCTCTGTCTGTCAAATAAATAAATAAAATCTTAAAAAAAAAAAAAAAGAACAGTGAGTCTAGGTGCTGGCTTTCTAATCTGTGTTGTCATAAACTGTAAACCACTGCTGAGTCATGTAAGGGCTTTACTAGGACAGGTGTAGCAAAAAGCAAAAGTGTGGCAAGATAACCCCACTACAGGAGGAAGAGCTTGGAAGTTCCTAAAAGTTTGAGTTTTAAGGAAAAAAAAAAAGAAAAGAAAAAAACAAAACAAACCTGGAGGACTATCTGATTTCAAGACTTTGTAAAGCTTCAGTAACCAAAACAGTGAAGTGTAATGGCACAAAGGTGAAGAGATCAGTTAAAGAGAATAGAGTCTAGAAATAGGCCTCATGATTTTTTGACCAAGTATATAGGCAGTTCAGTGGAAAAAAGTTAATCATTCTAACGAATGGTGCTGGAATATCTGGATATCCAAACATGTGAAACAATGAATGGATATATAAATATGTCAAAACTTGTCAGATTGTATACTTTAAATATATATGATTTATTATATTTCATTTGTACTTCAATATAATGCTGTTTAAAAAACATTAAGACATTTTTCTGAAAATTCAATGTGTAGTTTTCCAGATGATATTGTCAGAAGTCTTCCAAATTGTAATTAGACTGGCATTTGGGTTAGGATCTCCTATGGATAGATAAACACAAGAGAGCAATCCTTGTAAGTTCGTACCAGGCTAAGTCTACATGCTACCATTGGATTATCTTCTTTTGAACCTAAAACATTTCTTATTGCGGCATCTGGTTGGCTCAGTCAGTAGAGTATGTGACTCTTGATCTCAGGGTTGTGTGTTCAAGCCCTAGACTGGGTGTGCAGCATACTTAAAAAAAAAGATATTAAAAAAATGTTCTCATTGTACTGGGTTAGAATTGGTGATCAGAACCAATCGTCATGTTTGCTAAAAGTTAAAAGAATAGATTTGTAACTTTGAAATGACAAAAGCAATTCTCTAAAATAAATTCTAATTTTAGAATGATGTGACTCATTCAGATTTTTTTTCTATCGTCCTTGGTAATATGAATTGAAACTATTATATCAGGCAGAAAACCCCATTATATTTAGTGGCTCATCATGCTAGGGAAATTAAATGATTCCTAGAATCCCCCAGAGTAAAATTCTAAGGGTAACAGTTCAGCTTTTTGTACACCCTGACAACATAACAACTATTAGAATAACAACTGAACTTGCTTTAGGGGTTAAGAGGTTTGCCATTCAAAGACCTGGGGTAAATGTCCATAGAGCGATGAAAGGATAAACAAAATGTAAAATACATACAAAGGCATATTATTTAGTCTTATAAAAGAATGGAATTCTGATACATGCTACAACACGGATTAATTGTGATGACATGCTAAATAAGCCAGACACAAAATGACAAATACTATGTGATTTCACTCACATGAAGTACTTGGAATTGTCAAATTCATAAAGACAGAAAGTAGAAGAGTGGTTACCAGGGGCTGGGGGAGAGGGGTTGGGGAGTTAGTGCGAAGAGGGCTCAGAGTTTTGTGCTTCATGCTAGCGAATAGTACTCTTCAAAATGGCTCAAGCTGTAAATTCTATTTTTTGTACATTTTACCACAGTAAAAATGAATATTTTCAAAAGTCCTGGACTGAGAACAGGTTCTGTCACTTAAAAGTTGAGATTTGGGTCTATACGGGAGTCACAAGTTCCTCACAGGCAAGCAGGGATAATACTTACCTCACATGTTTTTCGGGAATGAGTTGAGATGAGATAAATCACATGAACTGTTTAAAAAGTTTTTTGTACAAAGTGAAAGTGAAGAAGTTGTAGTTAATATTATATATATTTATCTACCTCTCTATCTCCAACGTCAACACTTGGTTGAAATGAGTGAAGGCATGTAGGACCTGTGGGGCTCCTTTTCTCATGTATCTGAGATGTTAGAACAATAGTAATAAAAGGACTACTAGTACTTGTACCCTGATTTAGAGTTCACAGAGAGCTTTCACATATATCACTGTGTTTGACTGTCACCATAACAAAAGAGCATAGCAGATGTGAGAGGGCTGTTCCCAACCACCAGGAACCTTCCGCAGGGCAGCGATAGGGGTGGTTAGGACTATGGAAGAGAGGAGTATGGCAGACTTAAACTTCATTTACTTATTTTTTTTTAAGATATTTTATTTATTTATTTGACAGAGAGATAGGGAGAGAGTACAAGTAGGCAGAGCAGCAGGCAGAGGGAGAGGGAGAAGCAGGCTCCCTGCTGAGCAGGGAGCTGGATGTGGGCCTCGATCCCAGGACCCTAGGATCAGGACCTGAGCCCAAGGCAGAAGCTTAACCAACTGAGCCACCCAGGTGCCCCTAGATTTAAACTTTAAACCTGGGTTCAGAGTCCTGGGTCTTTTCCACAGACACAGAATGACCAACAGGACAGAAAAATGTGTGGAACATAAGATCATATGAAGCGTTAGTTGGGTAGGACCACAGTTTGGATCCTTTGCCCCACATAGCCTTCCTTCCCCCACGTGTAAAAATTAGTTACTCTGTCTCTGGCAATTAGGGGTTAAAGTGGGGATTTACAGCACCCGAGATAGGGTGTCTTGAAGGTGAGTGAGAGCTAGAGAGGGTGTGAAAGAGAAAAACCAGATCCCAATAGCCTCCAAGGAAGAAAGAGCCATGGCCTAGAATCTCATCTCTGTTGCTGTAAGGAAGCCTGGCAGCTATGAGGGCAGACCAGACGGTCTGTCTAACTTCTTGGTCCATGATTTGTCCCATTCTCAATTCACTGTCCTGCTCTGGCTGTGTGATCCTGCATTTTATAGAGGGTAGAAGATATGGACCAGCCACACTGGAAATAGACAAGGAACCAGAGCTAGTCAAGCTGGAGCAGATTAGTGATTTTTTTTGCTGCGTTTGAGGACAGCCACTTAAGCAATAAGGGCGGGGGGAGATACCTGTCAAGAAATGGGACAGTCTTTCTTTATTGCTCCAGAATATTTTGCAGCTATGGAAATGAGACTGTGGAGTCTCCTGTGTATTATTATCTGTGGCAACACTTCCTCCGTAATGCCCTGAGCTGTCTTTTTTTTTTTTTTTGGTCTTGTTTTTACGGAATCGATTTTTAGAGGTATTGTTTTCTACTGGCAAGATACAATTTCTGCCCTTAAATTCCACCGCCAAAGTGTGTACCGAATCCTCATTTCTTTTACAATGTTCGAATTGAGTCGTAAGAAAGCTGGATGGCCATACAATCACTGGGAAACGCGATTGAAGCGAAACCTTAGCACGATGACTCCAGCTGCAAACTGCATGGCAAACACACGGTTTTCCCAGTGCCTTCATCATGCGAGAGGTGATCTTCCTATAGGCTCTTTTGTTGTCTGCCCGCCTAAGATGCTCTTTCCGGCTCTAATGAGTGAGGCTACAGACACATGTCAGTGCTCCTTTCTCTCTACTCCTCTGACCTCGGATAGCATGCCGCCGGATTCTGTCTCCATCGTTACAACAGAAAGTGCTATCTTTAAAGGACGGTGCCTTTTGCAGTCTTGTAAGAACTCCAGCTGGTCTGGCAAAGGTTGCAACCTATTTCACATCTTAAAGGACTACTCTTTATTTTGGGATGTCTTTAAAAAGCAACACTCTACAACTCCCTGTTTCCTTATGTAAAATTCCCCATGTCCTTGACCACAGTGCCTAAGAACACACTTAGAGGAGTCATAGATTCCTACAAGTAAGAGCTGAAAAACTTGATGTGGAGAATTATTAGCACGTTATTCATTGTACACAGTAAGAATCTTTAAAATAACTAGAAACTTCTTGAATGAACATTTGTACGACAATATATTTTCAGATCGAATCAGGTTGTTGGTCTATTGGCAGATACTAAGAAAATTTGATATGGATATGAAATTGTGATGGTTTCTAAAATGATAATGTCTCTGTCAGGAAAAGAAATGTCTGCTCCGAGTATACGGTGTTCGGAGGGCGTCTGATCTACAACACATGTTGCTTGAGCTGCTTGCAGGTTAAAGAAGCAATGGAGGCCTGTAGAACATGGGTGACTGATGGGTGTGAGAATGTACTGGAGTCTAGTGCATGGCCCCCTGGAGGAATGGAGCTCCGGCTAGGAAGCGCTGTCTCCTAAAAGGAAAAGGACCTTAGAGAGGAGATGAGATTCACCAAGGTTAAAGGAGGCACTAGGTGGCCTAAACAGTAGGCATTTAGAAGGAGATTCTGGAGGAAGACATGGGGGTGAATTAGTTTGCTCGGGCTGAGATAACAAGTACCACAGACCGGGGGAGGCTTAAATAACAGAAATTTATTTCCTCATAGTTGTGGAGGCTACAAGTCCAAGATCAAGGTGTCAGCAGTGTTGGTTTATTCTGAAGGCCTTCCTCTTTGGGTTTTAGATGGCCATCCTCCTGTGTCCTAATCTTCTCTTCTAAAATGAATTCAGTCACACTAGGTTAGGAACCGCCCCTATGATCTTATTTTACCTTAATTACCTCTTTAAAAGCCCTCTCTCCAAATACAGTCAATTCGGAGGTACTGGAGGCGAGGGCTTCAACCTATGAATTTGGGAGAGACACTGTTCAGCCCACAACAGAGAACGTTCTAGGCAGAGGCATAGAGACATGAAAGTATGTGACAATCACTGAGGATTTGCTGCAGCAAAAGGGTAACATGCTCCTTGGGGAGTGGAGAGATGGGGCTGGAAATGTAGGTGGGGGTTACAACGTTGAGGGGCTTGTCTGCCATGCTGTAAAGTTTGAATTTTGTCCCAGAAACTATGAGGAGCCATGGAAAATTTTAAATGATGGAAATGGTGCAATCAAATTGTGTTTTTGAATTATCTGTATGCATTAGAGATTGGATTGTAGAGAAAGATACTGTTTGGGGGCACCTGGGTGGCTCAGTGGGTTAAGCATCTGCCTTCAGCTCAGGTCATGGTCTCAGGGTCCTGGGATCGAGCCCCGCATCAGGCTCTCTGCTCAGCGGGGAGCCTGCTTCCCTTCCTCTCTCTCTCTGCCTGCCTCTCTGCCTACTTGTGATCTCTGTCTGTCAAATAAATAAATAAAATCTTTAAAAATATTGTTAAAAAAAGATACTGTTTGAAGGCAGGGAAATTAATTAGGAAGTTAAGGGTAAATCCAGAGAGAGGGGGCAAACGAGGAGGAGACGCTTTTTAGAATATTGTCTTGAGACTGTAAGGGAGGAATGGTATGCAGGAACCTAAAGTTATGAATGAGGCAAGTCAACAGAATAAGTCAAGAACTAGTTCTTTTATGTTTTAAGATTCTGTTTGTTTATTAGACAGAGAGAGCACAAGCAGGGGGAGTGGCAGAGGGAAAGGGAGAAGCAGGTTCCCCATTGAGCAGGGACCCCAATGTGGGGCTCAATCCCAGGACCCCGAGATCATGACCTGAGCTGAAGGCAGGATGCTTAACCCACTGGGCCACCCAGGCACCCCAAGAATAAGTTCTTGAAAGAAGTCAAAAGGGTACAAGAAGTACAGAGAAGGTGATCAATGTAGATAAAAGGTGTAAGGATAAGGAGAGATTCAGACACATTTGCAGATGGAGGGGAATGAAAGTAGTTCCTGCCTGCTACCTCTGGTTTTGGTTTTGCTTCTGCTGAGAGAATAGTGGATCAACTCTGGGACTTGAGGAGAATGGTAAAGGTATGAAGTAGATATGGTAAATAGAAAGAATAAAACAATTTCTGGGCCATGCTGAAACACCAGCGTGGTCAGGCTCAGAGGATGGTAATCCTAGAATAGAGAAATCCAACCGGGTTGCTTTCTGCTTGGATGGCTGACACAGTTGATGGGGCCAAAGCCCCAGGCTGAGGGAATCCAAGGCGCTGGGGGAGGCAGTGACTGACATTCTGGGATCCAGGTGAGAGGAAGGAAGAGGAACCAGGAAGGGGCTAGAAGTTTGATAACCTAAGACACTGAAGGGAGAGGTAAGGCCTGAGAGCCCATTTAAGAACAGGGAGGCATGAAATGCCGGAACATCGCGGGTGGTGCTGGGGAGAACCATGAGGATCCTGATAGAAGAGTTGAGAGGAAGAACAGTTTCAGGTAGTGACAAGGTCTTGAAGTCAGTATTAATGAGTGGAGAGATGTGCTAAGATTACCTAGTAGAGTCTGATATTAGACCTAAAAGGAAAACTTCCTAAAAGTGCTGTCAACATGGCTTTATTGTTTGGTCTTTTTTTAAACTTTGGGCTTGGGGAAATATTGGAAACCTCTGCTCTCTAAGGAAGATGAAAGTGAAAAGATAGAGCTCTGAAAGGCACATACATCTGGGGACCATTAATTATATGTAAAAACAAAAACACCCTCAAAACAAGAAACAGGACAGGAGAGGTAAGCACTGTGCCTCTTGCAATGCTAAATAATTAGCTAGAAAGAATTCTTTGCCTAAATCTTCATAATAAGGCAATTTTATTTGGTTTATACTTCCTGTAAATCTTGAAACGAGAGAACTTTTATTTAAGTTTTGTTATATAAACCCCCTCTCCCCCTGAAAAACAGCTTGAATTCTCTTTTATGTTCTTGTCATCTTCCTGGAGTTATGAGTTTGATTAGTAAAGTGGACCTGTGATTTCTAACTTCACACTCCACACTTAATCTAACTATTCATTATTGCCCTAATTTCTTCCTCCAGAAATCAGTTTTTAGGCAGCTTTCTTTTCCAAAAAATTATCTAAAATATTAAAATAAAAACTAAGAAAAAAAAATCACTAACCTTATTTATTGAGGATATTCTATAGGAATCTTTTAAAGTGAGTAAAGCTAAACATGAATGTTCACAGTATTATTCATAATAGCCAAGAAGTGAAAACAACCCAAGTTGTCTATTAGCTGATGCATGAATGAATAAGGTATGGTATGTCCCTATAATTGGATATCATTTGGCAATAAAAACAAATGATGTTCCAATGTGTGCTACAGCACAGATGAACCTTGAAAACATTATGCTAAGTAACAGAAGCCAAACACCAAAAGTCACATGCTATATGATTCAACCATACAAATGTCCAGAATAGGCAAATTCACAGAGACAGAAAGTAGATTAGGGGTTTCCAGGGACGGGGGTGGAGAGGGTGGGAGGAATGGGGAATGATTGCTAATAGGTACAGGGTTTCTTTTTGGGGTGATGAAATGTACTGCAATTAACTAGTGCTGATGGCTGCTCATTGTGAATATACAGTTGACCCTGAGCAATACAGGTGTGAATGTTGCAGGTCCACTTAAATCTGGATTTTTTTGGATAAATACAGCTCAGTACTGTAAATGTATTTTCTCTTTGAATTTTCTTTAATTAAAAAAAAAGATGTATTTATTTATTTATTTGAGAGAAAGAGAGAGAGAGAGTGTGTGTGTATGTGTGTGTGTGTGTGTGTGTGCGGGGGGTGGGGGCGTGGTGGGGGAAGGGCAGAGGGCAATGAAGAGAGAATCTCAAGCAGACTCCCCATTGAGCATGGAGTCCAACGTGGGGCTCAATCTCATGACCCTGAGATCATGACCCATGCAGAAGTCAAGAGTCGGCCACTTAATCAACTGAGCCACCAAGGCACCCCTCTTATGATTTTCTTTTTTTAGAGATTTCATACCTGACAGAAAGAGAGCAACGGCAGGGGTGCGGCAGGCAGAGGGAGAGGGAGAAGCAGGCTCCCCCACTGAGCAGGGAACCCGATTCAGGACTCCATCCTAGGACCCTGAGATCATGACCCAATCCGAAGGCAGATACTTAACCGACTGAGCCACCCAGGCGCCCTTCATTTTCTTCGTTTTCTCTAGCTTACTTTATTGTAAGAATATGATGTGTAATACATATGACAATATAATGCGTGTTATCAAGTGTTTATGTTATTGGTAAGTCTCCTGGTAAGCAGACTATCAGTAGTTAAGTTTGGGAGGAATCACAAGTTATATGCAGATTTCCAACTGGTAGGGGAGCAGCATCCCTAACTCCTGAGTTGTTCAAGGGTCAACTGCACTAAAAAACATTGAGTTATATATCTTGAAAAGGTGAATTTTATGGTATCTGAATTATATCAGTAAAAAAATAAGGTGAATACTGCTACTGCAGATCAAAGTAAGGTCTATATGACACACAGGGCATGCTACAAGTAAAGCATTTACTCCAATTTAATGCCCCATGGTTAGTTTAGTTTGCTTTGTTATACCATAGTATACTATATTTACAATATAATATACTTTATAGTATTACTATACACCCGTAAGATATAAAGTTACCTAACTTATGTTTGACCTCATTTTTAAAAATTGTATCTTTTAATCAGTTGGTCATATTTCCTTTTTGTTTGACTTTAAGATTTCTACACATAGTAAACATTTCTTATTTACACCCATAGTTTGAAAAGTATTGCTATACAAGCCAAAATCTTAATGGTGAATCTGGGTCTATAGTCCATGAGTCAAAGAGACAGCGGTGGAATCAACCAGTAAAAAATACTAGGCAAATTGACACACTCTCTCATACTGCTTTGGGGAAATCAGACAAATGGTAACTGGTTGAGGTACCATGTTATAATTCTAGAAAAGTAGGTGATTGGGTCAAAGGAGGTATCACTGATTTGAGCAAGATTTTCTTCTTTACCAAGATGAGTTAAACACATTCATGGCATCTTAAAAAAAAAAAAAGGAAGGAAGGAAGGAAGGAAAGAGAAAAAGGAAGAAGGAGATTTGCAAACTTTTAATGTCTGGGCTAACCAACTGCCCTGCTGGCCTGAGGCAGGGTTTGAGGTCGGACCAGCATTCCTTGGTCTGGTCTGAGAGATGCTCCCACACTGAAGTGCACCAATGTGTAAGAAGAGAGGGGTCAGGACTCAGACTTCCTATAATTTACCCCAAACAAGGCAGCTCTAGACTGAACTGTTGTGGTAGTTAGTTTTCTAAAATTGGCCGTCCATAACTCCTCGCCTCCATGAATGCATATTTTGTTCCTTACATTTAGAAGGAGCTGCTGTAATAAACCAGCATACATGGAGTGGCTTGAAAAAGAGAAATTGATTTTTCCTAGTTCTGGAAGCTGGAGACCTGAAATCAGGATTCGAATTCTGGTGGGGTCCGTTTCTCAGATTGTCAGTGGCTGACTTCTTGTTTCCTCACACACTGGAAAAGGCCAACTAGCTCTCGGGCCTCTTCTCATATGGCCACTAATCCTGTTCATGAGTGCTCCATCCTTACGACCTCGTCATCACCCAAAGGCTCTACCTCTAATACTGTTGGGAATTAGAGTTCAACGTATGAATTTGGGGGAAACACAAATATTCAGTCCATACCAGGAAATTTATTTCTCTTCCCCTTTCAGTCCTGTGGTTTGCTTTGCCCAATAGAACATAGCAGAAGTGGCTTTCTGGGACTTCCAAGTTCAGGTCTTAATGGAACTGGTACTTCATTTCCTATACCTTGAAGCACTGAGCCATCATGCAAGAAATCCAGACTCCTGGGGTGCCTGGGTGGCTCAGTTGGTTAAGTGTCTGCCTTTGGCTTGGGTCATGATCCCAGGGTCCTGGGATTAAGTTCAGCATTGGGCTCCCTGCTCAGCGGGGAGCCTGCCTCTTCCTCTCCCTCTCTTCCTGCCACTTCCCCTGCTTGTGTTCTGTCTCTCTCACTAATAAATAAAATCTTAGGGAAAGAAAGAGAGAGTGAGAGAAAGAAAGGAAGGACGGAAGAAAGGAAAGGAAAGGAAGGAAAGAAGGAAAAATCCAAACTTTTCAGCCAGAGAGAGGCCACATGGAGTGACCCTGGAGGAGGAGCTATCATATGGAGAGACCATAAGGAGGAACACTGAGGCACCAGACATGTGAGTAAAGAAGCATCTGTATGTTCCAGAGCCAACCACTGTTAATGCAGTTACACAGGGATCCCAAATAAGACCAGAAGAACCACCCAGCCAAACCCTTGACAACCCACAGAATCATGAGAAATAATAAAATTGCTACTGCTATTGTTTTAAGTCACTAAATTTTGGGATTTAAAAAAATATAACAAGAGATAACTAAGAAATTGGAATCTGGAAGTATGGTGCTGTTTTACAAAGACCTAAAAACATGTGGCACTGACTTTTGGACCATTGGGAAGAGGGCTAGAAAGGCCTTGGGGAGACTGTAAAAGAAGGCGGAAGGACGGTGATAAAATTATATGCTGGAGAAAAGGCAACTCCTGTTACATAACAGTGGAAAGTTTGGTAACACTGTCCACTGCAGTGATAAGTAAGGTAGGAGACATGCTTCATGTGCTTGTGAATATGGCTGAAAAGATTTCCAGGCCAAATATTGCCAGTACCGGTTAGTTTCTTTTAGCTGTAGATAATGAAATATGGATAGCGAATGTTCAAGTCAGGACTTTGTTGGCAAAGATCAAATCCAAATTGCTGTCTGCTGGACGATAGGGCTTCTGAGAATTTTAAGCGCACCTCTCTTAGATTTCCTCCGCCAGGCAAAAGGGCTTACAAGAACCCGAAGGGCGTTGTCCCATAATGCCTGACTCTGAATCCAGGATGGAAGGTGTCTGTTTCAAAGAGATTTGTGGGAGTGGCTTTTATCCAACAGATTATAATCTGATACACAGGAAGCCCGCAAAGGTGGTTTTTGTTTTTCTTTTTTTAAAGATTTATTTACTGGGACACCTGGGTGTCTCAGCTGGTTAAGCCGCTTCCTTCTGCTCAGGGCATGATCCCAGCTTCCTGGGATCAAGTCCCGCATCAGGCTCCTTGCTCGGCAGGAAGCCTGCTTCTCTCTCTCCCTCTGCCTGCCACTCTGTCTGCCTGTGCTTTCTCTCTCTCTGACAAATAAATAAATAAAATCTTAAAAAAAAACCCAAACAGATTTATTTACTTATTTTAGAGAGGGAGAGAGAGAGAAGAGAATCCTCAAACAGACTAAGCAAGGAGCCCAAATTGGGGCTCAGTTCCTGGACTCTGAGATCATGACCTGAGCCAAAATCAAGAGTAGGTCACTCAGCTTGACTGAACCCACCCAGGGGCCTCAGCTCACTAAGTTTTGCGTGCGTGCGTGTGTGTATGTGTGTGTGTGTGTGTGTGTGAGTGTTTTTTTAAAACCAAGTTCTGCAAGCATGGACTGAAGGGACAGAGAGATAGGTTAGTGATGAAAGAGGTCTCTGAGCCTTTAGCATCCTCTGGGCAAGAAGAAAGAAGAGAAAGAGCTACTCAGCTGTAAAGGCAGCCCATTTGTCACAGAAAAGAAGGAATGACCCCTGCGGCAGAGCCAAGGGCCTAGAGAATCTAAAAGAACTACTGTAGCAAGCAGAACTAGGCCTTAATCAAGAAACCTTTCTGATCTCCGAGCTGCAGGAAATGACATTATGTGTTTGGCTGAATTTCAGAACTGCTGTGGTCTGGTCACTGCCATATGCCTCTCACCCCCCACCCCCTTCTGGATGGAGGTATCGTGCTTATCCTGTCCCCGTTATGCCACTGTACTATTGGATGCATGTGGGGCACATAATTTGTCTTTTTCCTTTAAAGGTCTTTACAACCGAGGTGCTGTACCTGAGAGACCCCACCTGAAGGAGTACTTGAAGTGCTGACAAGATCCTGGTCTTTGACCTGATACCATAATAGTAGGAGACTTTTAGGGGTTTTTGAAAAAGGGTGAGTATATTTTGCACAGGGGAGGGATGTGAATTGTTATGGCCCGAGGATGGTCCGTAGTAGCTAGTCTCTGAAGATTGTCTCCTCAGACAGTTCATACCATATATGCTCACCACTCTTCACATCAAGAGATGGGCTTATGTCCCTTTCCTTGAAGCCAGACTGGCTCTGACCAGTAGAATGTGGACAGAGTGACATTCTGGGTCTTGTGGGCATAGACTCTCTAAGAGAACAGGCAGCTTCTTCTTCTTTTCCTGAAATACTCCCTTTTTGAACCCAGCTGCCACACTGGGAGACACCCAGAAGTACTTGGAAAGGCTGTGGAGAGGACCAAAGTGCCCTCACCAACAACCCCAGCTGGGTAGCACCAAATGCCGGCCAAATGAGAGAGGCTATTTGGGGTCTGCTAGCAGTCCCAGTGCCTAACCAGATGCCACCTGAAGCAGAAAAACTACACGGAAGGGCATCTGGGTGGGTTGGTTGATTTAACATCTGACTCTTGATTTCAGCTCAGGTCGTGATTTCAGAGTCGTAAGATCGAGCCCTGCATTGGGCTCCGTGCTTGATGGGTGTGGAGTCTGCTTGAGATTCTCTCTCCCTCTCCTTTTCCCCCTTCCCCTCCCTCCCTTTCTTAAAACAAACAAACAAAAAAGAATGGGCATCGGTTCCTTTTGCATGTCTTGGGAAAATATTTTATAACTACTAGTAAAATTTCAAGTTTCAAGAGTTTTTCAAGAGAAAAACAGGATTTTCAATGAAAAAATATTATTCTAGAAACCTTTATATTACTAAGTACCAGAAAGGTCTTATTTTACATACAATACTAATGTACACATAGCCAAAACCTTGCTTCATCATAGTCTCAATAAATAGACTTTCTTCTTTTGGTATGTGTTATTCAAATAACAAGATATATTTGTGGCTTATGTGATAATAAATTTCTGTGGAAAATATTTTTTTTCTTGTTACTTATTGAGTTCTTTGGTTGGCTTAATGCTGCCAAACAACCTGCCAAAGATCTTTTCATTGCATCATACTTTTCTTAAAGTTGATATTTGTGGCATATGTATAAAGTGCAATCAAAGACAGTTATGTTTGATAGGTACAACATTCCTGAGATTTTCATTTAAGAAAAATAATGTGGATTAGAACATTAACATTAAAAAAAAAATCTCCAAACAGCATGAAGTATCTGCTTGAAAGCCCCATATCTAAGACAGAATCCGTGATTAAAGAATAGTGACATTTCTGTACTTTCCCAAGATAGCTCATTTCAATGTATTCACAACTGATTGGGTGGTTATATTTAGCTAACAATTCTATACAAAGGAGTCTCTTAGCACTTTCTTTAGCAGTATAGTTTTATATAAATGTGAGCAATGGCTCTAGGCCAAATCATTCCTTTTGTTTGCTTGTTCTAGACTTGTACAAATTCATAATCTGGCCTTTCTTGGGGTTATTTTTTTCCTGGTTGGCAGGGACTTTACTACACTCTAATTGTGAACAGAAAAATTGATGGAGACAGTGGTGAGATGTCTAGCAGGCAGTGGGTCTCTCGAGGACCTTGTCTCTGTCTCTGTCAGAGATATTATATCTTATATATATGTTCTATATAACAGTAGTATGTTATATAATCTTGTCTCTGTCCACTGCCATGAGCCCCTTGCTCTGTTCTAGCTGCTATTTACTAGTGACTCTGAGTGAATTGTTGTCTAGTATTTCTCTGAGACTTGCTCTCTTCTCATCTCATTTAACCTCACTCAGTCTCTACAAGTTAGCATAGGTGTTCCCCACTCCAGGGAACCTCCAGTTAGGTTCAATAGTTTCAATTAGACTTCACTTTTAACTTCTCTAACAAGAGTATCTCATGGACAATGCAATGTAATTTGTATTGCACCCCTTCCGGAGTTGTTTAAAATGCCTGGTTGTCCAGCTTTTAGTGATGGTAATGGCTTCATGTTTACATGGAAAAATGAACCATCAGCTGTCTCCTAAGTAGTTTTAGCCTCCATTGATGAGCACTGTCTAAACCACAGAACAGTGGTTTTCAAATTCTATTATCCCTTTTACGTTTACTAACGTGATTTCATCTCTTCAATTACGACTATTTGGTGATTCTAAAATACCATTTGTATAAGACAGGCAAGGTAAATTCTCTTTTATTCTCCATGAATTTGTAATTTTCCAAGTAAGGACACATGCCTGTTGTTACTAAAATGTGTCTTCCACTGTACCCCCCTCCCCCCCGCTCCTGGCCCAAGTCATATGCTGAAGTCCTAACTTGCAGTATGTTTTCGGAGATAGGTCTTTGAAGAAGTACTTAAGGTAAAATGAGCTCATTAGGGTAAGGCCCTAATCCAATATGACCAGTGTACTTGTAAGAAGAATTTTATTATTTATTTATTTATTTTAAAAAAGATTTTATTTATTCATTTGACTGAGAGAGACACAGCAAGAGGGGGAACACAAGCAGGGGAGTGGAAGAGGGAGAAGCAGGCCTCTGGCTGAGCAGGGAGCCCCATGCAGGGCCTGATCCCAGGGCCAGGGGATCATGTCCCGAGTCAAAAGCAGATGCTTAATTGACTGAGCCACCCAGGCGCCCCTGGAAGAAGAGTTTTTTAAAATTTTTTAAAATAAACATATAATGTATTATTAGCCCCAGGGTACCCTCCCTAATGTCCATAATGGAAGAAGAATTTTAGATACAGATATACACAGACGGAAGACCATGTGAGGACCCTGGAAGGAGGTGGTCAACCGCTAGACAGGGAGAGAGGCCTCAGAAGAAATCAACTTTGCCAACACCTTGAGCTTGGATTTCTGGCTTCCAGAATGGTGAGGAAATAAATTTCTGTTGTTTAAGCCACCCAATCTGTGATACTTTGTAATGGCCACTTGAGAAAACTAATACAATGCCTGAGTTCTAATGGTGACCAATGACTTGTGTATTTAATTAGCTTCTTTCTCTCTTTCCTATCATTATGAATTCATGGATTTTATACATTCAATGTGTTTCAGTCAGTTGCTATCATTTTTTCTTTCAGATGTTTAAATTGGTCCGTATTTGGCCAGAGGAAGCCCCAGAGGAAGCTGACTTTTGTGTCATTTTGATATGACCCTAACATTCGTTGATAACTTCCTTGCTTTCAAGTAGAAGACACCCCAGGCTCCTTTTGTATATTTTCTGTTTCAGACCTGGTTTCAGCTAACTAAACATGGTATATAGTCTTGGGGTTAGGACTGTTCATTGCTATTGGGTTTGTCATTGCTTCTAGGCTCTTTCAGTAAGTAAAAAATTATGGGACTTTTATTTTTTTGTTTTTCTATGTTTCATCTCTTACATGGAGAGTTTTGGATCCTAACGCATTAACATAATTATCTGCTCTATAATATCTGTGAAATATTTGCAAAAATGAAACAATTTTTTTTACTACTTCCTAGGCTATTAAATGAGCTTCAAAATTTGCCTTTCTTTTTGTCCTTAGGATTCATATTCCTAGGAATAGATGTAGTCAAAGTCTTGTGTGCTAAAAAACTTAAAATAGTTCTTTTGTGTGGTTCTATCCCCGACTTGATGTACAGCTAAGTTCATTTGTTTTATTTTATTTTATTTTATTTTATTTTATTTTAGTTCATTTGTTTTAGAATAGTTGTCTTGGTAGTCTGTTGGGCAGTGTTTACTTTATAAGCATCCTTGAAAATGCTTTCCATCAGGCTGTAATGAGAACTGAGGTTAAAAGACGGAAGAAATGAAAAGAAACACAGTTCTGGGACCTCATCTTCCTACTTACATGCATCATTTAATAGTTCAATGCAATGCGTCCAGGAGTTCCTGAATAAACTGTTCCCACACAAAACACCTTAATCATTGCTTCAATTTAGATAGTCCTGGTCATGTCATGAATACTGAAGCCTTAATGTTTCCAGGCTCTTGCTTGTCCTTGACTACCAAAGCTGATTGGTATTGAATATTGAACACGTTCTCCAATACACACACATATGCACACATTTATGTGTACACAATACACACTCATACACACACGTTTACCTATGCTGTTGGACTGGATCATTTACTATGTGTAAAACATCATTTGACAGTTGTGGGACAAACATGTTTAAATGGAAAGTACAAGAATTCTGGAGTCAGATGGAATTGGTTTTATATAGCCTAGTAATGAGACTATAGTAAAATAACCTTTTATGGACTTGATGTCCTTAGCTGTAAAAGAGGTATAATAATACATACTTACAGAGTTAGTAAAATAGGTCCCAATTGTAAAGTGGCTAATACAGGATCTGGCACACAATAGGAGTTTAATAACCATTTCATTCTCTCAACCTAAAAAGCCCCTATAGAATATATAAACAGAAGCAGTAAAAATCATTTGATCTTGAAGATGATTATATGAGTAGCGCTGCTTTCCTTGATACTTGGGTCATTTTAATCTAGTTCCCCACTAAAGGAGCAACAACCTGAGCTATTATTTATTGCTTCAGTTGACCAGGAAGCCAAAACATTAAGCATTTAGTTCTGTTAATTTATATAAAGGTACAGAGTAAAATAAAATAAAAAAAAAGCCTATCCCAATCAGAGGTTCTCCTGTAGACCATTGGGATATCCCAAAGATAGTTTCTAGAGGGAGAGTCCTCAATAATTTTCCAGAGTCACTCAAGAAAGCCTTCAAATTTCATCCCCCTCTTCAGGGATCTTTTATTCTGCCTGTATTCGCATTCAGAGTAAAATGAAGCACAAGACTCTTAATTCTTTTTCTTTTTTTTAAGATTTTTAAAATTTATTTGACAGAGATTGAGAGTACAAGCAGGGATAACAGCAGAGGGAGAGGGAGCAGGAGAAGCAGACTCTCTGATGAACAGGGAGCCCAATGTGGAGCTTGATCCCAGGACCCTGGGATCATGACCTGGGCTGAAGGCAGACACTTAACCGACTGAGCCACCCAGGTGCCCCAAGACTGTTAATTCTAATTCTAAATTTCAACTTGGTAGTGAGACATCTGGTGGGAACAATGCTTTTCTTAGGGTTGGTGCTCACTTTTTTTCCCTTGTTAAATAGTCATCCTTGTCATTCGTTAGCTAAAAAGCAAGGGAAGAGAATGCTCTTCATCAGATTTTTATGCAGCAAAAAGTACTTCTCCTTAATCAGTATAATAGCAACTTTCAAAGGGTTGTTGCTCCCTATGGAGCACATGTTCCAAGATGTTTTAATGGGTATTATATGGGAAAGTATGTACACATTTGATAATGCTGGGTTAAGGAGATTTTTTTTAAAGATTTTATTTATTTATTTGATAGAGATCACAAGTAGGCAGAGAGGCAGGCAGAGAGAGAGGAGGGAGCAGGCTCCCCGCTGAGCAGAGAGCCCGATGCGGGGCTCGATCCCAGGACCCTGGAATCATGACCTGAGCTGAAGGGAGAGGCTTCAACCCACTGAGCCACCCAGACGCCCCTTGGGTTAAGGAGATTTAATAGGTCTCTTTATGCAGGACTTCTCAGAACCTTAAATATACTAATGTATATTATCAGTCAGAAGGGGGATGTGGTATGCAGCACTTCCTGAACTTACCTGATCCTGAGTCCCTTGTTCCATAGAGCAGGTTGGAGGATCACTGTTCTAGAGAACACACTCCAGAAAACAATGCCTTATAATTTAAAACTATAGGCAAGAGGAACATTGGATCACTGTGCCCCTAACACACATTAATGGTTTCCTGAACAGTGTAAGTTCTTTGCTTTGGCTACTGCAACCGTTGTTTGGCTGTACAAAATAGAAACCCATTGCAAACCAATTTGAACAGAAAACCAAAGTTCTTGGTGAAACACAGAGTTATCTCATAGGGTCCTAGGTCAGAAAATATAGGGGCTTTAGGAAGAGTAGACTGGAACTAGAAAGCCAGAATTTGTAACTAAAGGACCACATGGTTGATTACCCACCCCTTTTCCTTCATGTCCTGTTTACTTTTCCTTTCTTTCTTTTGAGGAGCTTTGTCTATACCTGTCAAGAAAGTGTTTGACGTAGCCTTGATTCTGTGTTCTTCAAGCAGTCAATAATATTTATTGCTATCTTCTAAGTCCAACTTCTCAAAGAAAGAGAATCTTGATTGCCCAGCTTGTGTCAAGTTTTCATCCAACCCTAGTCCAGTTGGCTGTGGCCAGGGGGTTCATGTGGTATAGATGGGAAGACTTAGGCCTATCTGTCTGTAGGGTGAGGAGAATGGATTTTTCTTAGAATGAGGGGTTTGTGGGAGGATAAGGCACCACTAAGGTAACATCGGTCATGCTCCTCTCTAAGAATCATCTTAGTGGGGGCACCTGGGTGGCTCAGTTGGTTAAGCGTCTGCCTTTGGCTTGGGTCCTGATCCTAGGTCCTGGGATTGAGCCCCATGTTGGGCTCCCAGCTCAGCAGGGAGTCTGTTTCTCCTTCTCCCCCTCCTCCCCAACTCGTGTGTGCTCTCTCTCTCTCTCAAATAAATAAATAAAATCTTTAAAAACAATTATAAGAATCATCTTAGAAAGAAGGACAGCCTTGGTTGCAGTATTTTATGTATTGATAATAGCAAGTTGATCTAGAATGTCCTTCATAGAACCTACTTGTGAACCTATTATAAATATTGTGTTAGGCATGATCAATCTTCATCCGTATCTAATTCTTTCTACTTTGGGATATAAGGATTCCCTGGCCCTTGACGTTGGATGTGGCCATGTGCCTTAACTTGGCCAGGAAATGTCACTTTGACACAGAAGGATTTAGAGACTGAAGCAGCCTGAAAGTGCCAACCCAACTCAGAGACCGCCTGGTGTTGTGCTGTTAAATCTCTAACTTTGGAGTTTGTTATTGTGTTATAATCTAGCCCATCCTCTAGGATATCCAAATATTCTTTGAAATGAACAATACAAGTTTCAAAACTGTAATGAGGGTGAAATATACTGAGCCGTGTTAGTTTGAGAGGCCTGACTTTGGTAACCCAGGCCTATGTACAACATTCCCCAATTTCCAGTTCAATTGATGAAACCCTTACGGCATATTTTGGTAAGTAATCTTCACTTTCCATGACTTGAACGTTAAATATCTTATAAAGGCTAATAAAAATATTATTTTCATAAGATCTCATTTTGTGAGAACATGAAGTGTTCTTACAAAATGGTCAATTTTCTTTAGGGTTTTCTTAGTGAACTAGGTGTGCTGACACTTATTAGTTAAGTACATCAGGTGACCACCAATACCTCTGGCTTCTTTGAGAATTATACTGTGCTCAAACTGTTACCTTGAAAAAAAGAGTTCAGAAAGTATAGTGGACATAACTCGTGTCTTTTCCTTACAAAACCCTATTTTGCTCTGATACCTATCCATGTCTCACATAGCCATGTGCCTGAGGAAGTTGATCTCTCCTCTAGCTTCAAGGGGTTGCTGAATGGTCTAAGGGTAGCCCCATTTCTCCCACCACTGTTTGGCTCAGGTATAGGCATGAAACCCAATTTTGCCCAGTGAACGAAGAAGTCTGCTGGAGGGTTTCTGAGACATGTTTCCTTTTTTTCTAATGCAGAGTTATTGGAAGAGATGGTTTCTTCCCTGTCACCATCCCCAAATACAGTCATTTCTGGATGTGTTGCCTGAAACTGCTATGGCAGTCTTCCTGGTTAGCCAGAGGATGACAATAGAGGAGGCTCCAAGTAGACGGCCCCGATATGGAAAAAACCAGGATCCTTGAACCTAGTATTGAGCTATAAAATCTATTAATGGTGAAGTTCTCTCTGGACTTTGTTATATAGGATAAATTTTCACCTTCCTCTCCCGCTGCCTCCTGGTCCCCCTGCTTGTGCTCTCTCTCTCTGTCAAATAAATAAATAGAATCTTTTAAAAGAATAAAAGCAGGGGTGCCTGGGTGGCTCAGTGGGTTGAAGCCTCTGCCTTGGGCTCAGGTCATGATCCCAGCGTCCTGGGATCAAGCCCCGCATCAGGCTCTCTGCTCAGAGAGGAGCCTGCTTCCTCCTCTATCTGTGCCTGCCTCTCTGCCTACTTGTGATCTCTGTCTGTCAAATAAATAAATAAATAATCTTAAAAAAAAAAAAGAATAAAAGCAATCCCAGGAAGACATTAATAATATGTTCATTTTCTAGATTGTCATATGTCTTTTTATGTTGCCTCTGGGAAAATAGTATACAAAAATTTCTTTTAAGAATCCCTACATCTTTATCCATGAATTATGATAAAGATTAGATGTCAAAACTCTAGCAGTTTCTGGGATGATAACTGGACACTTTATTTTAAAGTATTATTTATTTAAGTAATCTCTACACCTAACATGGGTTTTGAACTCATGACCCTGGGATTAAGAGTCACACACCCTTCTGACTGAGCCACCCCTAGACTGTTTAACCAATCAGCATTCTTTTAAATACTATGAGCAATTCTAGAATAGAAAACAGTTCTTTAAATAGAAGTTTTGTTCACAGATAACTTATGGTATAGTTCCGAAAATCAAAATCATGCTCTGTTAAGTGGAAGAATGAAAATTGAAAATCTGCTTCTTTGCTGATGCCTCACAGTGTTTGCGCATTGCTCTTAATGGAACAGGGAAAGGGGACTATTAAGCATTGCCTAGTGCATGCTATCAGAAGTCCAGGAAAGTAAGTGGAAATGAAAGTGGTTTATTTCAAATCTTTGAATTGTAATCAAAGTACCTAGGCGTCCTATAGATTTTTACCATGTTCTTATATAGTTATTTGTGTAATTGCTTGTTTGTCTAAATGAACAGATTGCAAGCTTCTTGGGGGCAAAGACCATATTTATTTTGTTCTTTACTGTTTCAAAGCCTAGAGCAGTGGCATGGAGTGGTACTCAAGAAAATAATTTCATATGAACAACAACAAAAAGTGAAGAAAAGGATATTCTAAATATATAGGGACTCTTTTCTGGATGCTGGATATATGATAGCTTAATGTAGGGAGAAAAATGTGATATGGGCAACAGAGAAAAATGCTGTTTCGTAACTCTATATAGGGTACTTTAAAAAGTTTAGATATAATTGACATATAACTAAGTTTAAGGTGTACAAAGTGTTGATTTGATACACAAATACACTGTAATATGATTACCACTATAGCTAGCTAACACCTCCATCACCTCACACACATTATTTCTTTTTTGTGATGAGAACATTTAAAATCTAGTCTTTTAGTAACTTTCAAGTATATAATATAGTTATTGTTAAGAATAATCACAAGGCTGTGCATTAGATCCCCAGAACTTATCTTTTAACTGCAAGTTTGTACCCTTTGACCAAGACCTCCCTAATTCTCCCATCCCTAGGGTACTTTTTAATTTTTATTTATTTATTTATTTATTTTTTACAAGTGCTTCCCTTCTCCTGTAAAGTTACTCTCCTGTTTGTCTCACCGAGTCTTCATTGCTCATGTAGAATAGTAGATACCCTGCTAGGATCTTCTCTGAGAACTGCCTGCTATAGTGGTAAAGGTCATTCATAGGAATGTTTCTACTATACGACCCCTACCTACTTGGCTAAGACTAATGGGGCCCTTGATAGAACTTTATCTAAACTGGGCCAATCAGATCCCCTTTCTTGTGAATATGAATTGACTCCCACTAACTGTGAGTTGGAAAGGGAGTTCTGTTAATCAGGTAACTTAGCAAGCAGTAGCCAATCCTGAAACTCTGCCTAGCTCACTGAGATCGGTGTGACCTGCTTTGTCAAGGCACTTTAAAGGTGGTCAAAAGTGCAAGCAAGAAAGCTGTAACTGCAAATAGAGAAACAGGTAATTGACTCAAGGACTTGATAGTGTGAATTGAAGGGAATGGGTAGATCTGAGCGATACTGAGATTGAAGAAGTAGCTACATTTGGTCAAAAGACAGTGATAAATTGAAGATGATGATTCTACTACTTTACGACTGGGGAACATTTTCAGTTAGTATTGGAGTGGTCAGTTGCTGGGCAAAGTAAGCTCTCTGGGATCCTTCAGATTTTTAAGTAATGATTCCTCTGTTTCCACAAGCAGCAGTGTGAAAAGCAGCTATAGAACCTCACTACTAAAACAGCTGTAAACGATTCAGGAATTACTCCGTCAGGACTAGTCATGAGTTTTGTTGATGGTGGATACAGAATGTGGCCTAGTTAGCTTCCCTCTGTTTCATAGCTAGAGTGTACCCAGACACCTGTTTTATAAATGCGTTATTCTGGTAACAAGGGAGCTAGATTGAGAGAATATAAATAGTGCATATTAATGAGTGGTATTAAAAAAATAAAATCAAGTTGCCCGTGTCTTTGAGAATTCCAAATTTCCAGAAAAAGCTTTTTAACCTGCCTCAGTAGGTTACTCTCATAGGGCCAAGAAAAACCTTAATGGGATTGTATTATAATGGCTCAGGGGCACCTCGGTGCCTCAGTCCTTAAGCTTCTGCCTTCAGCTCAGGTCATGATCCCAGGGTTCTGGGATTGAGCTCTGCATTGGGCTCCCTGCTTGGCAGGAAGCCTGTTTCTCTCTCTCCTAGTCCCCCTGCTTGTGTTCCCTCACAGCTGTGTCTCTGTCAAATAAATAAATAAAATCTTAAAAAAAAAAATGGCTCAGTTGTTGCTCGTAAGGAGTTATTAGAAAAAATTTGCTGAAAGGGAATGGATCTTTCAGTTAGATTGGGGTCTGAAATCTGGCTTCTGCCATTTACTAGTTGTGTGACTAATCCAACTTACATTACTGTTCTGATATTGTTCCTTCATCCATAAAATGGGGATAGCAACCAATTCATATTTTTTCTTTATTATGAACTGGTCTTTGTTTATATTTATTTATTTATTTATTTTCTTACAATCTCTACTGGACTATTTATTTATTTATTTATTTATAATCTCTACACCCAGCATGGGACTCCAACTCACAACCCGGAGATCAAGAGTTCCATTCTCTGTCAACTGAGCCAGCCAGGCTCCCCATGAACTAGACTCCTCGCAAGAAGCTTCTAGGGTCATAAATTTTGGAACAGATTACATTCTTGCAACACATACTTGGAAGTTTAAAGAAAGAATTCCTTCCACAGATGGAGTTCATGGTGTAGTTAGGTGAGGGTGAGATGGGATGAAATCCTAATATTAACACTATCCTTTATTACTCCTTATGGGCCTTTCCAGTTGTGTCAGGTACTGTTGCTGGAAGCTTGAGGCATATCTCATTTCATCCTCACAATAACCTCTTAAGTTGGGTCTCACTATCTCATTTTTATCCAAGAGGAAATTGAAGCCCGGAGAGGTACTTTGTCCACGGTCACAGGAGTGGAATCCAGATGGGAACCCATGTTTCCCCAATTCCAAAGGCCCTTGCACATAACCATCCAGAAGGAAAGCGGGGCAGGAAGCTGGCCCTATTAAACGCATTATGGGTTCCAGTACTTGCAAAACCCTTGAACTCTTAAGTTGATGAAAGAATCCTTAGATCATAAGCTTCCCTTGCCCGCCCCCCCCCCCCACGCCCCTTTTCTCCCCTTTAAGAAAGTTTGTTTAACAGTACTGGATTGGCTGAAGAGTTATTGGAAAAGGATGGCGGGTGGGGCCGTTGTATCCGAGGACTCGGTTAGCAGCCAGGAGGTCCGCAGGATTGGCGCGGCTGTTCGCCAGACCCGAGGCGACCGGTCTCCGGGCGGGCGCTCGGGCCAAGGGTACTTCGAGATCCCGCGGGTGATATGTGGGACTGCAGGCCAACGAGAGACCGCGTGCGGCAACGCGGGGCGGCTCCGGGAGGGAAGCGGAGACCCGGTGCGGAGGAGCTCCACGTGCTGACTGGGCGGAAGACGCGCCTTCCCGGCGCCAGCGCATCGGGTACAGAGCTGTGTGTGTGTGAGTTGCGGAAGCACTCAGCGATACTGGCTCCGGCGCCGGCTCCCCCTCCAGCCCGCCCCCTCGCCGCCCGCTCCTCCCACCTTGCTCCCGCCTCCTGTCTGGTCGGACCAATGGACGGGGAGGGCGGGAGCGAGGGGTGGGGCGGGGCGCGCGCTCTGCGCGCAGGTGCTGCCGGGCGCCCGGCCCGCCCGTTCCGCCGCCGCCGCCGCCGCCACCACCTCCGCCGCCGTCGTGCGTGCTGCTCGGCGGAGGGGCCGGGCCTGTGCTTTCTCCTCCTTCCTCCCCTCCTCCCGTTTGCCGGCAGGACCGGTCTCCCGCTGCTGTTGGGACCCCGTGTCATCGCCCAGCCTGAGCACGGTGAGTCCCTCCGGGAGCCCGGGGACGCGCTCCCAGCCTTGTCTCCGGCGCCCCAGCCCGTGGCCCGGAGCCCGGTGTGAGGCTAGGGCCAGGTGGCCGGGATGGGCGAGGGCAGCGGGCGGCATAGGGTGTGTAGGATGAATGAGGCGCTCTTGGACTAGGCCGCGCGTCCTGCGAGCGGCCCACGCCTCAGCCCGGCACGTTCTGGGGGAAGCCTTCTGCAGAGGCCGGGACGACCAGTGGCCCAGTCCACTGGGGGAGATGTTGGGTAGAGGTCCGCTCTGGCAGGGCTGCCGGCCACCCCTCTGTAGGAGGCCAGAGGGCAGGAGAGGTTCTGCTCATGCTTCGGGGCCCTGGCCTTTGGCTGGGAGCAGGTGTGAGTTAAGACCCCGAGAAGGGAGATCCCTGGCACTAGGGTCAGGGATCAAAAGGCTGGAATATCAGTTCGTGAGCAGGGCCTCAGCGTGGCCGCTGGAGGTTCAGCAGGCGCCAGAAGGCAGGGACAGTTTTAGTTCCCAGTTTATTAAACATGAGGTTAGCAGTCCTCGGGAGTTCAGCCTACAGTAGGAAAGTGGGATTAATTCTGCACGGAGGAATTTGGAGCCAGGTTAGCAAGGACCTGGAAAGTTTCAATTTGGAAATAAAAAGAGTTAGTGGATTCATTTACGGCTGTAAATAACTGGAGGTAGATTCTGGAGGTTGCTAGTCGTACGTACAGTGCCAAAGGTGGAAGAGACTTGATCGGAACGACCCTGATACTGGTGTGTATTCATCCGTGTGAGAAGGGTGCTTGTGGGGAAGATGGGAAAGAACAGGTTCCAGATAAACGGAATGGTTTGGGGGAGGTGACTTGGTTGCTGGTAGTACTAGCATGGATAATCTGACTCTTATCTGTGCTCCTGCTTCTGAATGCTTTCAGTCTTGTAACCATGTATCAGATTAAGGAAGAAACTGTTTTGTGAACAGTATGGATGGAAGATTGGCAACTAAATTTTAAGTTTCTTTTGATTTATGGTGCCACATATTTTTAGATTAATCTTTCCAGGACTTCTTAGGAGTGACTGCCTTGACAGCTATCAGAATCAGATCTATTTATAGAACTTTTTACATTTTTTGTTGAAAAACTGGATTTAGCTCCGTGTTGGTTTTGGATTGGTATATACAGTATGCTTTATTCTTAATTTGTTACTCAGTAATATATTTTGTGTGATGAAATGTGCTTTTGGTTAATGGGGAGTATAAAAAATTTTGTTTATATGTATGTTTTGACATTTCAGATGCCCCCCAAAAAGGGAGGTGATGGAATTAAACCACCCCCAATCATTGGAAGATTTGGAACCTCCTTGAAAATTGGTATTGTTGGATTGCCAAATGTTGGGTAGGTGAATGTTGGGCTTTACTTTTTTTGTCTTGTAAATATTCCGGGTCTTGTTGTAGGAAAGGAACTCATGTGGTAATTAAAACTTGGAAGAAAAGAAGCTGGGAAGCTGGAATATTAATTGTTGCAAAACAAGGTTTTCATTTGGACATATTTTTGGTTTTCTACACAGATACTGTGTTGAAACTTGAATTACTTCTTTTGTTTGCTTTGCTAAACTAGAGGAAGAAGCAGTGAGAACTGAAACATTAAGCTGAACCAGATCAGCTGTTTGCTTGAGACACTATAGGGAGATACTCAGTTTTGAATTTAGGTGGAATTGGAGTAGTTTAAATTTGATTTTTTTTATGCTCGCTGGCTATGTGGTGTACCTATCTAGGCTGACAGTAGTAGGATACTTTAGGAATTAGTTCTAAAAGCCCCACTATAAAGTTGATTAGATTCTTGGGAGATCAGGGATCAGATGGCTTAATTTTTACTGGAGAAGGAACTAACAATTTTGAGTTTAATATTGGAAGTTGCTAGATAAAAGGATATCTGTTATAAAGTAGCTAAATCTGAAAGTTACCAGAGCAAAACTTTGAGTTTTGTAATGTTTAAAATTAAAATGAATCATTTATTTGCAAATAAAGGCAGTGGTAGGAAATATAGGCCGAGTTCAGCATATAACCCACACATGTGCAATTTGGATGTTTAGTCTACTTTTTTCATTATTTGTCCTTTTATTTTAATACGTTTTACTAACCTTTAAATATAAAATGTCTCAAAAGTGATTAGGGTATACTAATGGTAACAGATCCATTATGGATTTACTAAGGTGAATGAATACATTTTGGCATGTGCTTCAGGCTTTTTGATTGGTGGCAAGTAGGATAACCATGTTTTTTTCATGTGTTCCTTGAAGTCCCTGTCCTAGAGATTTTTTAGTGAATGAGGCATGGGATGGCCAAATATGGCATTTCTTAAATTCTTGCGATGTAAAACATGAGCAAGTGTGGCTGTCCTAATTTCAGTCTTTCCTAGAGCTGGAGAGGTTTGCATTTTGAAGGGGTTTCCTGCTGTGATATAGGCTGCTTGTAAAGTAAGACTAAATAGAGAGTGGAAATGTTAGCAAAACAAATAATTAAGCAAAGTACTGTAGGGTGTTGTCAATAAAATTGAAAGCAAGATATGATCATTATGTTGTGAGCTTTATTTCACTCACTAGTAAGACAGTTTTTAGAGAGTAACATCTCTTATTTTAAAATTACTGCAGTCAATGCAGCCTGACTTTAAATGGGACTACTTTAAACTGAGACAGCCTAAGAAGTGTTTCTTATGTGAACATTTTAGCTGTAGAACACAATATAATCAGTGTATATGAAAATAACCTGAAAATATATTATCCAGTATAATTGTGCTATTTATGCTTTTAAATTAAATAGCCAACCCACTACCACCCTCCCCCCTCCCCCACCTGTTTTAGTGAGGTATACTTTATAAATAGTAAAATTTTCTCATTTTAATAATGTTTAGTTTGATTTTTGGCAATTGTGTTTGTGAACACTCCTTTTTGTAGAGTGATCTTACATTACTTAACTGTATCAGATATGGCTCTTTGTAAGATATACAACTTCTGGCTGTTTTAAAACACGAAAAAGAAAATTATTGGAAGGACAGAACTAAAGGACAACCTGAACAGCAGACCTTAGGAAGGACAGGAACCAGGATAACACTGATAGAGATGAGTCCTTATGGAGCTTAGCCGTATGAACTGAGCGTTTCTTATCTCCTGCAGCCTCTCCAGTGATTCACATTTCTGTGTACAGAAATCTGACTGGATATATCTACCTCTGGATAGGTCTACAAGGGATAGATTGGGTACGGGGGAGGTTCTTTAAAAGATGGCCTGCTGATCAAAAATAAGGACATTTGATATAGAAACCATCTAAAGAATGTCTTGATTTTTAGAGAATTGGACAAATAAGATTTTCTTTTTAACATATATTAGGCTGATTACTCAAAAACTTAAAGGTAACATGTATGGCTAATAATAGCTGATATTTTTCGAACACTATATGACAGTTATTATTCCGACTGCTTTGTATGTGTTATCTAATTTGTTCAGTTTTTTAACAGCCCCCCCCACTACCAATTAGAATTTAAATTTCTTGAAGGGAAGGATTGTATTGTTCTTGTTTATTTTTCTATTTTTAGCACTTAGAATTTTTTTTAAAGATTTATTTATTTATGCCGGCCAGAAAGGGGGCAGAGGGAGATAGAGAATCCTCAAGCAGACTTTCTGCTGAGCGGGGAGCCCAATACAGGGCTGGATTCCTGGACATTGAGATTATGACCTGAGCCAAAATCAAGAGTCACGTGCTTAACCCAGGTGCCACCGAGGTACCCCAGGGGCCCCTAATACTTAGAATTTATTAGGAATTTATTAGGCCCTTAGGAATTATTTATGAATGGGATAGTTGTCCCCCCCCCTTGATGTAGCGTGTAGGCTTAATGATAAGGACACATCTTTTAATGGCTTCTTTTAATGTAGTAGAAATAATACCAAACCCAAGAATATGAAGATTTGGTTTCTAGATTTGTTTTGCTTTTTTTCTTCTTTTTAAAGATTTTATTTATTTATTTTTTTTGAGACAGAGAAAATGAGAGAGATCACAGAGGGAGAGGGAGAAGCAGACTCATCGTTGACTGAGCAGAGAGCCCAAGGAAGGGCTTGATCCCAGGACCCTAAGTTCATGACATGTGCTGAAGGCAGCCGCTTAACTGACTGGGCCGTCCAGGCACCCCTACTTTTTTTTTTTTTTAACCTCACTGACTCTTTATAAATTAACTCCTCTTGGATCAGTGTATTATTATGTTATTATGGCTGTGAGGCTTAAGGCTTTTGGGGGAAATGGCCTTTTTTTTTTTTTTTAAGGTTTATTTATTTATTTTGGGGGGAGGGGAGAGATAGAGAGAGTGAAAGGGAATCAGTAGGGGCAGAGAGAGAGGGAGAGAGAGAATCCAAGCAAACTCCCTGTTGATCGTGGAGCCTGTTTCGGGACCCCGAGCCTAAGTGGAAATCAAGAGTCAGATACTTAACCGACTGAGCCACCAGGTGCCCTACCCTTTTTTCTTTTTTTTTTTTTTAAGATTTTGTTTTAGAACAGTTTTAGGTTCACAGCAGAATTAAGGGGAAGGCAGAGAGATTTCTTTTTTTTTTTAATTTTTAAAATTTAAATTCAGTTAGCCAACATATAGCATTAGTTTCAGATGTAGTGTTCAATAATTCATCAGTTGCGTATAACACTCAGTGCTCATCACATCAGGTGCCCTCCTTAATGTCCATCATCCAGTTACCCTGTTCCCCCACCAGAGGGATTTCTTATATACCCCTGTCCTCACACATGCACAGCCTTTCCCTATTATTAACATTCTCCCACCAGAGTGTTACATTTGTTACAGTTGAACCTGCATTGACACAGTGTTATCAAAGTCCATAGAGTACAATCTTGTCATTGTACCTTACATGGGTTTAGACAAAGGCATATTGACATGTATCTATGGTTATAGTATGGTACAGAGTAATTTCACATTGCCCTAAAAATGCTCTGTGCTTTGCCTGTTTACCTACCCTCCCCCCAACCATTAATCTTTTCACTTTCTCCTTAATTTTGTCTTTTCCAGAATGTCATATAGTTGGAATCTTACAGTATGTAGCCTTTTCAGATTGGCTTCTTTCACTTAGTAATGTGCATTGAAGTTTCCCGATGTTTTTTCATGGCTTAAAAGTTTATTTCTTTTTAGTGGTGAATAATATTCCATTTCTGGATACTGTAGTTTATCCATTCACTAATTGAAGGATATTTGGATTGCTTCTGAGTTTTGACAGTTATGGGTAAACCTGCTATGAACATCCATATGCAGGTTTTTGTGTGGACGTAAGTTTTCAGCTCCTTTGGTAAATACCAAGGAGCACAATTGCTGAATTACATGGTAAGAGTATGTTTAGTTTTATAAGAAACTTCTGAAGTGGTTGTATCGTTTTGATTTTCCCCAGCAGTAAATGAGAGTTTCTGTTGCTCCACATCCTCACCAGCATTTGGTGTTGTCACTGTTCCGGATTTTGGATTCTGATAGGTGTATAGTGGTATCCCATTATTATTTTAATTGCATTTCCCTGATGACATATAATATGAAGCATCTTTCATGTGCATATTTGCCATCTGTATATCTTCTTGGTGAGGTATTTATTAAAATCTTTGGTCTGTTTTTAAAAGTCTTTTTTTTTTTTTAAGATTTTGTTTATTTAATTGAGAGAGAGATAGCAAGAGGGGAGGGGGAAAGAGGGAGAAGCGGGCTCCTCGCAGAGCAGGGAGCCCCATGACCCTGGGATTATGACCTGAGCTGAAGGCAGATGCTTAACTGAGTGAGCCAACCAGATGCCCTTGTTTGTTTTTATACTGTGGAGTTTTAAGTGTTCTTTGTATATTTTGGATAATGGTTCTTTATCAGATATGTCTTTTGCAAACATTTTCTCCCAGTTTGTGGCTTGTTTTCTCATTTTCTTGACATTGTCTTTCACAGAGTGGAAGTTTTTAATTTCAGGGGCACCTGGGTGGCTGGGTTGGTTAAGTGTCTGCCTTTGGTTTGGGTCAAGATCTCGGGGTCCGGGATCCAGCCCTGCATCTGGCTCCGTGCTCAACAGGGAGTCTACTTGTCTCTCTCCCTCTGCCCCTCCTCCTGCTCATGCTCTTTCTCTCGCTCTTAAATAAATGAATAAAATCTTAAAAAAAAAAAAGTTTTTAATTTCACTGAAGTCCAGCTTGTCTATTTATGGCTCAAACCTGTGGTGTGGTATCTGCAAAGTCATCACCATGCCCAAAGTCATCTAGGTTTTCTCCTATTTTTTAGAAGTTTTGTAGTTTTGCTTTTTATGTTTAGGTCTGTGATCCATTTTCAGTTGTTTTTGAAGGGTGTAAGGTCTATACCTAGATTTTTTTGTTTTTGTCTATTGAATGTGGATGGACACTTGTTCCAGTACTGTATCCTAAAAAGACTATTTTTGCTCCATTGTAATTGCCTTTGTTTGAGAAACTGTATTTTGATATTCCCGACTTTACTGTGTGATGGGATAGCTCTTCTGGTTGCTATAACTGTGTGAGATGGGCTTGTCAAATCTCTTCTCTTTTCTTTTCTTTTCTAAAAGAGTTTATTTATTTATTTGACCGAGAGAGAGAGATCACAAGTAGGCAGAGAGGCAGGCAGAGAGAGAGGAGGAAGCAGGCTCCCTGCTTAGCAGAGAGCCCAATGCAGGCCTCGATCTGAGGACCCTGAGATCATGACCTGAGTCAAAGGCAGAGGCTTAATCCACTAAGCCACCCAAGCACCCTGTCGAATGTTTTCTTTTGATTAAATTTAAGTTATGCATTTTAGGGTACAGAAGTGACATGTACTTATTAGTACATCATGTCAGGAAGCGTATGGTGTTGATTTGTCCCATTACTAGTGATGTTAACTTTGGTCAGTTGTCTGACAAATTTCTTCCCTGTAAGGGTTACTATATTTCCCATTGCAATTAGTAAATACCTTGTGGAAGACACTTTGAAGTTCTGTAAATAGTATTTTCTCATATGTTTGCCCCAAATTTTGGCATGTATTAATGACTCTTGCTTGAAATAGTTATTGTGGTGTTTACCAAAAGGTGATTTTAAAGTTTCCATTTTTCGTTTTACATTTATAGTGGGAACAATTTATAGAAGGAATAATAGATTTCTATTGGCTAGAATTCTCTTGTAAAAAATAGCTCCCCAGGGGGACGCCTGGGTGGCTCAATTGGTTAAGCCGCTGCCTTTGGCTCAGGTCAAGATCCCGGGGACCTGGGATCAAGTCCCGCTTTGGGCTCCTTGCTCGGCAGGGAGCGTGCTTCTTTCTCCACCTCTGCCTGCCACTCTGCCTGCTTGTGCGCATGTGCTCGCTTGCGCGCGCGCTTTTTCCTCTCTCTGACAAATAGATAAATAAATAAAATCTTAAAAAAAAAAAAATCTCGGGGCGCCTGGGTGGCTCAGTGGGTTAAGCCGCTGCCTTCGGCTCAGGTCATGATCCCAGGTCCTGGGTTCGAGCCCCGCATCGGGCTTTCTGCTCAGCAGGGAGCCTGCTTCCTCCTCTCTCTCTCTCTGCCTGCCTCTCTGCCTGCTTGTGATTTCTCTCTGTCAAATAAATAAATAAAATCTTTAAAAAAAAAAAAAAATCTCCCCAGGGCATCTGGGTGTCTCAGTTGGTTGGGCTTCTGCTTTTGGCTCAGGTCATGAGGGTCCTGGGATCGAGCCCCACACCCCTGTCAGAGGGGTGTCTGCTTCTCCCTCTCCCTTTGCCGCTCCAACCGCTTATGCTGTTAAGTAAATAAAATCTTAAGAAAAGAAAGAAAAAAAAAAGAGCTCCCCATTTTTCATGTATTTGATTATAATTTGTTTAGATCAGGATTGGATTCTTAGTTTATTCTGTTGGTTATAATCTGTTACTATTATTACTTATTTTGTTGTTCAAATTGCCCATATTTGGCCATCAGGAGGCTTCCTGTTCACTCGTATTCACTCGTATTTGGTATATTCTCTATATTCTGAGTACTTTCTACTTTTTTGTACCACAGTATGTTCTAGGCTATTTGTATTTTCTCTGCTCTAGCATTGGAATACATAAAATACATCAGTTTGTATACACAAGATTTTGTGTATGCATCTTTCTTGTATACTTAGCAGTGAAATTTCTGGCATGTATGGTGAATCTATGTTTAACTATTTGAGGAACTGCAGAACTGTTTTCCAAAGCGGCTGTGCCATTTTATATTCCCACCAGCAGTGTATGTGAGTTCCAGTTTCTCCACATTCCCACCAATACTTGTTATTATCTTTTTTGTTACAGCCAAAGTGTGAAGTGTATTTTATTGTGGTTTTGAATTGCATTTCCTTGATGCCTAATAATGTTGAGCATCTTTTCATGTGGCTATTATACATTCATTTTTTTAAAGATTTTCACTGGGAAGGATTCCATGGACAGTTTCTTTTGGCATTTTGAAGTTATCTTCCATTTTCTTCTAGCTTTCCAATGAGAATACTGTTGTCATTCTTAATCTTGGTTTTTCTGTACATAATGTCTTGTTTTTTTCTTTAGTTGCTTTTAAAATTTTCTCTGCTACTGGGTATTCAGCAATTTGGTTATTGTGTGCTTTGGTATGGTTTTCCTTATGCCTCTTTTGCTTGGTGTTTGTTGAGATTTTAGGTTTGTGAGTTTGTGATATTCATTAAATTTGTAAAATATTTCGCCAGTATTTCTTCAAATGCTTCCATCTCTCCTCCCCCTTTCTCTCCTTTTGAGACTGTATTTTAAGTGTGCTAGTTATCTAGATAGTATTCCACTGAGGCTCTGGTTTTTTTCCTCCAATCTTTCCTTTTTTTCCACTGTGCTTCATTTGATCATTTCTTTTGCTCTGACTTCATGTTCATTGATCTTTTTTTCTGCAGTGTCTAATCTGCAGCTAATCATATTCAGTGTGTTTTTCAATATCATTGTATTTCAGATGTTGTATTTTTCGTACAATAGTTCTGTCTGCATAGTTTTTATAGCTTTCATTTCACTCCTCATTGTTTTTATATTTCCCTTTATGTCCTTAAGAAAGTTCTAAAGAGATTTATAACACTTACTTTAGGGTCTTATCTGCTAATTCTGTTTTCTCTATCATAACCTGATTTGTTGGTATTTATTGGCTTTTATCTTGATTTTGGTCTATATTTACCTGCTTCTTTGCATGCCTTGTAGTTTTTATGGGATTCCAGACATTGGATTTTATGTTGAGTGCTGCATTTTATAGTATTCCTTTAAAGAGTGTTGGACTTTGTTCTGGCATTTAGTTATTTGTGTATCATTTTGATTATTTTGAGGTTTCCTAGTATGTTTTATGATGAATTCAAAATAGTTTTTGTCCATATATAAGATTCGACTCTTTTGAGGACTCTACCCAAGTTCCCTTATATTTTATGATCTCTCTACTCTGGCTGGTAGGACTGTGAACTATTCCAAGCTCTGTGTGTGAGCCTGAGATTGTTCACTCTCTTTCTTTTGAGTGTTTTTTTTTTTTCCCCCCTCCTGGCCTTTTGGAGACTGAATTTACTCATGTACAAATCATTACTTAGCCATAGTCTTGAGGACACCTTTTGCTGATCTCTAGAGCCCTCCCTTTGTGCAGTTTCTTCCTTTCCATTACACTGCCCTGTAAATTCTAGCTGGTTTGGCCTCCTCGAACTCTCATCTCCATCTCTTTAACATGGTATGACTGCTAGGTTCTGTTTGTTCTCCCTCCCTGTTCTGTGGCTTTGAAAGCACTTTTAGGCAGTAAGCGGGTGCAGTTTTAGAGCTTAGTTCATTAGTTGTTCTCTTAGGGAACACAGGGCTGTGCTACATACTGTCCTCTGTCTGAAAATTGTTATTTCATATGTTTTGTTTAGTTTTATACCTCTTTATGGCAAGAGGTCAATCCCATAGTAGAAGGGAAAGCAAAACTCCCCAGTACCATTTTAAATGAACTTCAGTCTTTTTTTTTTTTTTTTAAATATTTTATTAATTTATTTGACACAGAGAGAGAGATCACAAGTAGGCAGAGCAGCAGGCAGAGAGAGAGGGGGAAGCAGGCTCCCTGCAGAGCAGAGAGCCTGATGCGGGGCTTGATCCCAGGACCCCGAGACCATGACCTGAGCCGAAGGCAGTGGCTTAACCCACTGAGCCACCCAGGCACCCCGAACTTCAGTTTTATTGTACGCTTGTCAGCGTTCCAGTGTGCCTTCTCTTTCATGGAAATTTGTGATTTGGGAATTATTTGCTTTCTCTTTTTAACGTGTTTTGAGTAATCTTTTGGATGACAGGTCTGCTCTCCTTTTCAGTCTTTCCTGTTATTATTTCAGCAGTAATTAGCTCCCTTAAAAGTACTTTGTAGATGGCTTTTTCTTAAATCTTTTAATTTTCAGTGTTTTTTTTTCTTTATTTAGAATTCTGATCTCTGTTGTTGTGTTACAACATAATTTCAGATAGATTTATTTTTTGCTCATTTACTTGCTTACTATTAATTGTAGACTTTATTTGGCTTTCACCAAGTTTCCCATTAATGTCCTTTTATCTAGTACAGATCTTTTAAAGGTCATGGAAAATTTTATTTTTGAAATGTATGGATGTAGGTATTTTGTGTAATGTCAATTCAGATTTAATGTTTTTTTCCTGCTGTGAACTTTTAAAAAAATTATGGTATGAAACACAATATAAAAGTTACCCTTTAAACATTCTTAAGGGTACAGTTGAGTAGTATTAACTGTATTCTCATTGTTAGGTAATACATCTCTAGAACTTTTTCATCTTGCAGATCTGGAACTCTGTACTCATTGAACAGTTTTCCATTTTTCCCTCTTCGTAGCCCCTGTCAACCACCGTTTTCCTTTCTGTTTACATGACTTTGACAGGAGTCAGTAGCCCATGTAAGTGGAATCATACGGTATTTGTCCTGGTTTATTTCACTCAGCACTGAGCATGGGAAAACGTTCTCAAATTTTATCTGTGTTTTAGTATGTGGCAGGATTTCCCTTTTGAAGGCCAAGTAGTATACTGTTATGTGTATATACCACATTTTCTTTATCCATACATCTGTTGATTAGACATTTGGGTTGCTTCCACCTCTTGGCTATTGTGAATGATGCTGCAACAAATATGGATTATAAATATCTCTTTGAGATCCTATTTTTAATTTTGTATAAATACCCTGAAATGGGGTTTTTGAATCATATGATATTCTACTTTTAGAGTTTTGAGAAACTTCTTTACTGTTTTCCATGGTGGCTGCACCATTTTATATTCCATCAGTAATGTACTAGAGTTCTGGTTTCTCTACATCCTGCCCAACACTTGTTATTTTCTGTTTTTTGATGGTAACCATCCTAATGGGTGTGAAGTGATATCTTATTGTGCTATTAATTTGCATTTCCCTGATAATTAGTGATGTTGAGCATCTTTTTAGTTGCTTATTGACCATTTGTTTATCTTCTTTAGAGAAATGTTTATGCAGGTCATTTGTCCAGGTGTGTAACTTTTAAAGGTTACTTTTGTTGTTGAGTTATAGGAGTTTTTTATCCTAATATCTGGGTGTTAATCCCTTATTGGACATATGATTTGCAATTATTTTCTCCCATTTTGTAGGTTGTCTTTTCACTCTGTTGTTTCCTTCTTATGTTTTCTTCTAGGACTGTTAGAGTTTTATGTCCTACATTTAAGTCCTTAATCCATTTTGAGTTAATTTTTGTATATGGTGGGGATCCAATTTTATCCTTTTGCATATGGCTGTCCAGTTTTCTCAACACTATTTGTTGAAGACATAGTCTTTTCCCCATTTTCTGGTCTTGGTACTCTTGTTGAAGATCATTCAACTATATATGTGAGGGTTTATTTCTGAACTCTCTGTTCTATTCCACTGAACTCTCTGTTCTATTCCACTGGTGTCTGTGTCTGTCTTTGTTAGTTCCACACTTTTTATTACTGTAGCTTTGTAATATGTTTTGATACCAGAAATCATGCATGGACTTTTGGGAAGAATACCATGGAGGTGAAGTATCCTCATAGCATCATATTAAGGGGTGTATGATATCAACACAACTTATTACTCAAGAATCGGGGAATGAAGCTCCACCTCCAGAAGGAAGGAGTATCAAAAAATTTGTGGACATTTGTTAAAACCATCCATAGTAATTAGTTCATATTATAAGGGAAAGATAATTTGAGGCTATTCATATATCCTGTTTCTTTTTAAAGTTTCCCTGACTGGGGCATCTGGGTGGCTCAGTTGGTTGAGCACCAACTCTTGATTTCCGCTCAGGTCATGATCTCAGGTTTGTTGGATTGAGCCACATGTTGGGTTCCATACTCAGTGTGGAGTCCACTTGGGGATTCTTGCTCCCTCCTTCCACCACTCTCTCCCCACGCAGGGGTGTGTTCGCTCTCTCTCAAATAAATAATAATTTTTAAAAAAGATTTTAATTTATTTATTTGAGAGAGAGTATGCTTGGGGGGGCGGGAGGAGGGACAGAGGGAGAGGCAGAAGCAGACTCCCCACTGAGTAGGGAGCCCAGGAGGGAGCTTGATCCCTGAACTCCAGGATCATGCCAGGGACTCCAGGATCATGACCTGAGCCAAAGGCAGATGCTTAACCCACTGAACCACCTGGGTACCCCTTTTCTTTTCTTTTCTTTTCTTTTCTTTTTTCTTTTCTTTTCTCTTTCTTTCTTCCTTCCTTCCTTTCTTTCTTTCTTTCTTCCTAGATCTTATTTATCTATTTGTCAGAGATAGAGAGAGAGAGAGCCCAAGCAGGGGGAGGGGCAGGCAGAGGGAGAAGCAGGCTCTCAGCTGAGCAAGGAGCCCGATGTGGGGCTTGATCCCAGGACCCCAAGATCATGACCTGAACCGAAGACAGATGTCTAACGACTGAGCCACCCAGGCACCCCTCTTTGTTTTTTTTAAAGCACTTCCTCTATGACACTGTAAGATATTTTAGGCTACTATTTTTTTCCTGTCCCAGCCTTGTTTCCAGGGGGCCCTGGTTTCTATTGGAGAGTGGTATTTAGAAACTAATATCTGACTCTTGGTATGATTTTTGATACTGGAGTATTAATTGCTTTTAGGCTCTCTCACCTGATAGTGTTAGGAAATATATGTGGTTATACTAACCCATGTATACACACATTGATATTCATTTCTGTTATCCCTGTTTATTTCTTTTATCTAACAGATAGATACTTTTTTTTTTAAGTTTAGTGAAAGAACATTCTACTTTTTTCCATATTTCAGATGTTTGTTTTATAAATGGTTAATTCAGAATGCTGTGGGAATTTGTATCGGCATCCTGACTTCCCAGTACATGTTGTGATTTTGCATAAGGTTTTAGATAAAACATCTTTTCAATCAGGTTTACTTATTACAGTAAAATATGTAATTTCAAAAATATTTAGATCCTAAATGGAGGGGGCAGTCATTAAGTGTAGTCACTTTTTTCTTTGTAGTACGATCATTGTTGAAATAATATTTATGTAAGCCCATTCTTTCATAAGAAAAATTCTTACAATTTTGAATCTTTCTCCCATTTTGAAGCTTTTTTTCTTTTTAAAGATTTTTAAAATTTTATTTAACAGAGAGAGAGCACAAGTGGGGGGAAACGGCAGGCTGAGGGAGAAGCAGGCTCCCCACTGAGCAAGGAGCTAGGTGTGAGGCTGCATCTCAGGATGCTGGGATCATGACTGAGCCGAAGGCAGAAGCTTAACCAACTGAGCCACCCAGGTGCCCTCCTATTTTGAAGTTTTAATATAATCTTAATATGTCTGTGTTTCTGTGTGTGTATGTGTGTAAAATCCTCATTTCACAAAAAGCCTTATGGGCTTTCACAGTCTAGATGTAAGCCAAAACTTTTAAATTCACAAGGCTTTCCTTTATAGATTTGAGTAGATCAAATGTCTTAACTTGCCACTGAAGCCTATAGTAATAATCCTTAGATATTTTTCCTTTTCTTGTTCCTTATTTCATTTTACTTTTTGTACTTATAACTCTTGAAAGGTACAAATGACTTGGACTTTATGAATTTTAAAATCCATGGCCAAGATGAGACATTTTGTGTAAATGGAGATTATCTTCCAAGTTTAGTTTGGCTGTACGTAAGATTTTTTTCAGTCTAAGACATAATGGGGCTTTCTTTTACTGTGTTTTTCTCTGTTTTAAGGGATAACATTTTTCCTTTAGTATAAAATATTTTTGTTAAGATAGGCAGTCAAAAATACTATCTTAATAATAGCCATAAATTTGAAAACAAGCCCATAAATCCTCTCTGGCCTTTTTATGTTATAATTACTATGACTATAATAATAACAATGAACAATTTTAAAACTACAATATTAAAAAATATAATTGTCCCCCCCAAAAAGGCGCAAGTGTTCTATATGTGTTTGGATTAATTAATACATTTACATTTTACTTTAAGTACTTTTCTATAACATTATTTTGTAATATTTTCATTGCAGGTATAAATTATTTTAGTTAAATTTTAGATCAATAAGGACTGATGGGTTATTCTGGCAACCAATTTATTTTTTTGTGTGGAGGGAAGTAAGGTATAGGGGAGTCGGTCAATTTATGTCACCATTTGTTTCAGCACATTTTGTGGTTTTCTTTCTACGGAGAAATATTCTCAGGTGAAAACTGGTCATGTTCTTGAGATTCAAGACTCCTCTGGGGGCTTTGCTGGGTTCTCTGCCCTCCAGCATCAGCTTTCCATGAGTGTAAAGCCTGGATTCTTGGCCTCCTTCCTCTGTCCTCAGTGGGCAAATGTTCCCAGGGTGAAAGTGGTCAGATCACTTCTTTAAGATTTTTTTTTTTTTCCATTTCCAGATTTCTTTCTTTTTTTAAAAATTTTTTATAAACATATAATGTATTATTAGCCCCAGGGGTACAGGTACCCTCCCCAATGTCCATAACCCCACCATCCTCTCCCTAACACCCCCCCACCCCGCAACCCTCAGTTTGTTTTGTGATAGAAGAGTCTCTCATGGTTTGTCTCCCTCCCTTCCTACCCCCCAACCCCCACATGCATTTGCAGATTTCTAACCCCTTCAAACAGATGTTTTCTGTATTCTGCATTTACATGGCTTTTCTAGTTCTGGTTGAGAGTTCTAGTCTGTTGTGAGTGTGCATCTCACCCAGAAACAGAATTTCTGCCTCTCCCAATTGACTTATTGAAGAAATCTGGTTGTTTGTCTTATAGAATTTTCCAAAGTGAATTCTGTTGATTGTTTCTCTGTGGTGTCCTTTAATATATTCTTCTTTCCTCCGTATTTCCTATAAAGTGGTAGTAATAGCCAAAAGTTTGTTTGGATTAGTATTAGATAATTTATTTTAAAGATTTTTATTTATTTATTTGACAGACAGAGATCACAAATAGGTGGAGAGGCAGGCAGAGAGAAGGAAGCAGGCTCCCTGCTGAGCAGAGGTACAGATGCGGGGCTCCATCCCAGAACCCTGGGATCATGACCTGCGCCGAAGGCAGAGGCTTTAACCCACTGAGCCACCCAGGTGTACCTAGTATCAGATAATTTTTTTTTTTTTTTATTTATTCAACAGAGAGAGATCACAAGTAGACAGGCAGGCAGAGAGAGAGAGAGAGAGAGGGAAGCAGGCTCCCCGCCGAGCAGAGAGCCCGATGCGGGACTCGATCCCAGGACCCTGAGATCATGACCTGAGCCAAATGCAGCGGCCCAACCCACTGAGCCACCCAGGCGCCCCTAGTATCAGATAATTTTTGATCAGATAATTTCTATGTTAATACTTGAAAGATGTTGTATATACTTCTTTTCTTCTGCTAGGAGGCACTGTGTTTTGTTTTTTTTTTTTTCTTTTTGCAGTATTAACTGTCATTGGTGATCATTACCCAGCTCCATTAATTTTTTGAGGGTTGCAATATGGTAGTATTCTGAATTTCTTATTTCCTCATTTATTGGCTAGAATATGTCCAAAAGATAATCTCTTCTTAATCAACTCTTTATTACTATAAAAGTACAGTTCATATAGGAAGTAAGTGCTTTACTTAATCTTTAAAAGAATCAGTCATCCTAGCATCCTCAAAAGGTGGCCAGAGAGGGCTTCTTTTGGTTTTGTTTTATTGAGAATTATTGACAACTCAAGGATATAAAGTTACTTGATTTGTTACAGTTATCATAGCTGTTCTTATTGATGCCCAGATTGATCTATTTTTGGCTTTTCAAGTTGGCTTCAGAGTCCTTTTGATAAGACTTTATTATCTTTAATAGCTTCCTTCTTTTCTGTGGGAAAAATTGAGACTTACCTTGCATATTTCTAGTCCCAGACCTGGAACCAGCCATTTCTCCAAGAAGTTCTGGTTATTTTATTTTATTTTATTTTTTGTTCATTTATTAGAGAGAGAGAGAGAAAGAGAGAGATAGTGAGAGAGAGCATGAGCTGGAGGCAGGAAGAGGGAGCGGGAGAAGCAGGTTTCCTGCTGAGCGGGGATCCTGATGCAGAGCTGGGTCCCAGAACCCTGAGATCATGACCTGAGCTGAAGGCGGATGCTTATCAGACTAAGCCACCCAGGTGCCCGTCCTGGTTATTGTTAATGGACATGGTATTTAAAGATTATAATTTTTTTTTTAAAGATCATAATCTTAATGTGAGTTCTCTTTTTAAAAAATCATCTGCCTTATATGTATTAATTTTAAAAATTGTACTGAGCTTCAGAATCTTTTTGGAAGTAGGTGGACTAGAACTTTATAAATACACAGAAGAACTTTATAAATATACAGATTATTTTAAATTAAGTGCTGTGACATTTATCATAACAAGATTGAAATTTAAAGCTAGCTTTACAGAAAGTAGTGATTTCGGGGCACCTGACTGGCCTAGTCGAAAGAGCATGCAACTCTTGATCTCAGTGTTGTGAGTTTGAGCCCCACATTGGGTGTACAGATTACTTTAAAATAAAATCTTTAAAAAAAAAGTAGTGATTTCTTTGTAATTTTCATTTCTACAGTTCTGGGATTGTTACTGTGAGTCTTCACAGAAATTGCCAGTATAAATTCTACAACAGTCAGTATTACTTAGTGGATTGTTGGCTGAGTCTTAATCTAGCCTCTTGGTCTAAAACATGACTTAACATCAACATGTGAGATATTTTCAAAATACTGGTCCTTACACCAGGTCTGGAAAGAGGGCTGGTAATGCATGTCTTTACGTTCTTACTAATTCTTTTATAGGTAGGCATTTAAAGGCTATTGATTTGGCCAGTGGTGCTCTAAGTAACCAGTAATGATTTAAGTGGCTATTTTAGTAAACATTTCTTCTTTATTCAAAAATGTTTAGTCTGAATGTGATATGAGAATAATATTTAAAGAACTATAGGCAGGTACAAGTTAAAGGTGTCTTGTTGCCAAAATATACTTCTCACCAGTAGTATTTAAATAAGCCTTGACTGTTACCTTTTGTTCGTAACTCTCTTATAAGGGTCTCACAGATTTTTTTTGTTTTGTTTTTTAAAGGGGTTACTTCTTTGGTTAAAAGTTCAATCAGAGGGGCGCCTGGGTGGCTCTGTGGGTTAAAGCCTCTGCCTTCGGCTCGGGTGGTGATCTTGGGGTCCTGGAATCGAGCCCCACATCAGGCTCTCTGCTCAGCAGGAAGCCTGCTTCCCCTTCTCTCTCTGCCTGCCTCTCTGCCTACTTGTGATCTCTGTCTGTCAAATAAATAAATAAAATCTTTAAAAAAAAAAAAAGTTCAATCAGATGAGCTAATTGTAGTAAGTGTAAATTTCTTCCTATGGGCTTAGGTTACATCTTAATAGACATTTTTAAAAAAAGATTTTATTTATTTATTTGACAGAGAGAGGCACAGAGAGAGGGAACACAAGCAGGGGGAGTGGGAGAGGGCCCAGCAGGGAGCCCAATGTGGACCTCTATCCCAGAACCCTGGGATCATGACCTGAGCTGAAGGCAGCCGCTTAACGACTAAGCCACCTAGATGGCCTTAATAGACATTTTTATCTTAAAAAGTTGTCTGAAAAAGAGAGAGGGACACCTGGATGGCTCAGTCAATTAAGTGGCTACCTTTAGCTCCGGTCATGATCCCAGGGTTCTAGGATCCAGTCCCCCCTCCTACATCCTGCAGCCCATCCATTCCACATGGGCTCTTTGCTCAGCAGGGAGCCTACTTCTTTCTTTCCCTCTGCTACTCCCCCTGCTTGTGAACACACTCTCTTGAGTGCTTTCTCTGTCTCTCTCCGACAAATAAATAAAATCTTTGAAAAAGGGAGAATAATAATTATTTATAATCCTACCATCCTGACATAACCTTTGCACTTTTTTGAATTTTCTTTCATTATCAAATTTGGTTCATATGCAGACATTTTTACATAATTAGGTCTAGCTAGAGTTAGCAAGTACCACCTTTATAATTCCCACATAATCCTTAGCTACTTCCTCAGTTCTTCCAGTTTAAAAAGAATATGTAAAGGTGAAAAAAAAAAAGAATATGTAACAGTAATTTTCATTTTATGTCCACATGTGTGCATAGTTCTATTTCTGGGGCAAGAATATTCACTATCGTGAATTCTCTGCTGTCCATATTAATGATGGAATTGGAAAATAGTACAGAATAGATCAACAAACCTTTAAAAATCCCATTTTGTTTCGGATTCTACTCTATGATTTTTGGCACTGTAATGATCATATTTTAGAAATTTAGCTGTGGGTGCCTGGGTGGCTCAGTTGGTTAAGCATCTGACTCTTGAGCTCAGCTCAGGTCTTGATCTCAAGGTTGTCAGTTCAAGCCCTGCAGTGGGTTCCATACTTAGTGTGGAGCCTACTTAAAAAAAAAAAGAGGGACGCCTGGGTGGCTCAGTTGGTTAAGCAGCTGCCTTCGGCTCAGGTCATGATCCCAGCGTCCTGGGATCGAGTCCCACATCGGGCTCCTTGCTCGTCAGGGAGCCCGCTTCTCCCTCTGCCTCTGCCTGCCATTCTGTCTGCCTGTGCTCGCTCTCTCTCCCTCTCTCTCTCTGACAAATAAATAAATAAAATCTTAAAAAAAAAAAAAAATAAAAAAATAAAAATAAAAATAAAAATAAAAAAGAAAAAAAGAAAAGTGTAGCTAGTGTTAATATGAGTTGGCATTCTCTGAGCATGTATTACCTGATAAGAATCAGATAATTAGAACATTAACAACAATTTATTATTATTACTACTATTATTATTTTAAATATTTATTTATTTGAGAGAGAGACAGAGATAGTGAGAGAAAGAGAGCACAAGTAGGGAGGAGAGGGAGAAGCAGTCTCTTTGCTGAGCAGGGAGCTAGATTCGGCTCCATCCCAGGATCCTGGGATCATGACCTGAGCTGAAGGTAGATGCTTAACCTACTGAGCCACCAGGCACCTTGACAATTTATTACTAATAGATTTTTTTTCTCAACTTATTATACCTTGATTTTTATTTTATTTATTATACCTTTGATTTTTCTTTTAATAAATTTTTAAGCTTTTATTTATTTATTTGTCAGAGAGCACTAGGAGGGGAGCAGCAGGCAGAGGGAGAAACAGGTTCCCTGCTGAGCAAGGAGCCCATGCAGGACTTGATCCCAGGACCCTGGGATTGTGACCTGAGCCAAAGGCAGATACTTAACCGACTGAGCCACCCAGGTGTTCCCACATTTTGATTTTTCATAATTCACAGTTCGTTACTCCAGATTTAACAGTAATCTGTATTATTAACAATTAGTAGGGAGTCTGAGCTCCAGCTTCCCATTTCCTATTAGATAATTGGCATCTATTTCCCAATTCAGCATGCTAGGGAAGTGATTGACCTAACTAGATGCACAACTCTGTACATTTATGCTAAAGAAGATTATTTTAGATATGGTGAAGTGGTACTGCTACTACCAAGTACTTTAGGAGTAAAATACTTTTTATAGTGTGTGAAACTAGTTATTACTTATGACAAAGATTCTTTGGGAAAGTGCTTTTCAAATTTCAGATAGACTGAGACAGGAACATAACCTGATTATAAATCATGAGCCATATTGTTGTAAATTTCATTCTTTTCCTTTAGTAAAAAAGTTTGTTTCTGTTAGTAAATTTCATTCATTTCTGTTATTCTCCACCTTCCCTTCTCAGATTGGTTTTAAAATTATCTTGGATCTTCTTTGAGCATTGAAATGAAAATGAAAAGTTTTTCTCAGTGTTAACCTAAGAATTGATTGAAATTGTTTTTGTTTATTTTAGGAAATCTACCTTCTTCAATGTATTAACCAATAGTCAGGCTTCAGCAGAAAACTTCCCCTTCTGCACTATTGATCCTAATGAGAGCAGAGTACCTGTGCCAGATGAAAGGTTTGACTTTCTTTGCCAGTACCACAAACCAGCAAGGTAAGAAAATCTTTATGCCATTGTTTATTTGTTGACCTTATGTAGACTGAGTAAAAATATGTAAGTGACATATTTAACATCACATGGGGGTTGCCTGGGTAGCTTAGTTGGTAGAAGATGCGTCAGCTGATCTTGGGTCAGATCTTGGTGAGTTTGAGCCCCATGTGTGGCATAGTTTACTTAAGAAAAATCATACAGAGTGTTTTTTTCTCCAAAATTAATGTGTTATAGGCGATTGTAATGTAGAGAGTATAGAGAAAGATGAGAAAGGATACATCTGGCTGTTAACATTGCAGTTTTTTTTTCAAGGGAGTATGAAGGAGAGGGAGTCAGTAGCCTGTATTTAATATCGTTCCATGCATGTAAAATTATATATGTACATGTATATTCATAGGAAAATGTATGAAACTGTTTGACAGTTATCTTTGGGTAGTGGAAATTTTAGATGATTTTTACTTTCTTTTCATTTATTTATTATTTATTATTTTAAAAAATTTTACTTTATTGTAGTCTGTACTGTTTGAAGTTTTTATAACAAGCATGTATTAAATCTTTAATTAGAAAAAATAAAATAAGGGGCGCCTGGGTGGCTCAGTGGGTTAAAGCCTCTGCCTTCGGCTCAGGTCATGATCGCAGGGTCCTGGGATCGAGCCCCGCATCGGGCTCTCTGCTCAGCGGGGAGCCTGCTTCCTCCTCTCTCCTCTCTGTCTGCCTCTCTGCCTACTTGTGATCTCTGTCTGTCAAATAAATAAATAAAATCTTTAAAAAAAAAAAAAAAAAGTAAAATAATACAGGTTCATTGTAGACGTTCGGACAGGATGGAAATGTATAAAGACAAGAATAGAAACCACCTGTACCTTGATAGCACAGGAATAAATACTTTGGAGGTATATCCTTCCATACCTTTTCCTGAAGGTTTACACAATACTTACAAAAATTAGAATATATTTTTACTTGGGCTATTACTGATATTTTCTCTAGATTAAAAAATACAGATTTAAGTAATAATTTCTAATATAACTTTGTTTAATACCATATTATAGGATTGTACAGTTTATTTCCCCATTATTGAGAGTTTAGTTTGTCTTTAGTTTCTCACTATTTGAAATGTGCTGATGAATCCCAAGTTTCTGTCTCTATTCCTAAAGTCTGCTGATCTACAGAATATCTAATTACCTTCTTGACATTGGCACTTGGATGACTAAATAGGTCCGTCAGACTTGACATGTTCAAAGTGGACCTCTTCATTTCATTCTGCCTTGTGCTAAGTTTGTTCTTCAGGACTTTCATAATTCAATAAATAGCACTACTATTTCCCCAGTTCCTTAAGTCCCAGTCCAAGTCCAAGATTTATCCTTGATTTTTCTCTTTCTTCACCCCTGTATCCAATCTATCAACAATTCTTATGAGTTCTTTTTTTTCCGCCCCCCGAAAGATTTTATTTATTTGTCAGAGAGAGAAAGCACAAGCAGGGGGAATGGCAGACAGAGGGAGAAGCAGGCTACCCCCTTGAGTAAGGAGTCCAATGCAGGACTCGATCCCAGGACCTTGGGATCATAACCTGAGCCAAAGGCAGATGCTTAACTGACTGAGCTACCCAGGTGTCCCAATTCTTACGAGTTCTAACCACAAAATGTATACCAAATTTATTCACTTTTTCTACTTTCGTCCATCAGTTTGAGCATCCACTGATTTTTTTGACAAATTAATTATTACATTGATGATTGCCACATGGTGATTTTATAATTTCCTCATTTCTTCTTACTATTTGTTGACTGCCTACTATAAGGAAGAGCTTTCTTGTCTTCATTTATTCATTCATGTGTTCGTTCATGGAAGTGTTGCTCAATTGGTTACGATATGTCAGTCATTGGACATGGTTCAAATTATATTCTTGAAATCAGCTCCTCAAACTGGCTTCTGTTTTCTTTTTGAAACCTTTTTTATTTCTAAATGATTTTAAATTTATATAAAAAGATGCAAAATTACCCATGGAATGCTTTGAAACCAAATTTCTTTGAACCTTTGAGAACGATGCAGACATGATGTCACATTGCATTTTAATTCTTAAATTTGTTTACTAAATACAGACATTCTTGTTCTTACTTTTTAAAGATTTTATATATTTGAGAGAGAGGGAGAGTGAGAGAGAGCACACGAGCAGGGGGAGGGGCAGAAGGAGAGGGAGAAACAGGGAGCTCCACAGTGGGGAGCCTGATGCGGAGCCCAGGACCCTGGGATCATGGCCTGAGCTGAAACCAAGAGTTGGAAGCGTAACTGCCTGAGCCTCCTACGTTCCCCCCAGACATTCTCTTTTATTACCACAGTAAACCACCAAAATCAGGATATTAACATTGATCCAGTGTTATTGTCTCATTCATAGATTCCATTTATATTTCTCCAGTTGTCCCATGGATGTGCTTATTTGTTCAGTTCCATTTTATGTTGCCAATCTCTTGACCCTCCTGTCTTGTTGGCTGATTTGGACACTGCTGGTTTGGTTCCCAGCTACTATTACTAGATGGCTCCCTGGCCGAGATGCCTTGTACAGGCCCCAGCTATTGTGCTGCCTTTTCTCCCCACTCCGACTCTTTAGATGTGGGCCCTTGTTATCACTAGACTGTGTGGTCATGTGACATTGCCAAGCTTTTTCAGAGACCCGAAGAGAACAACAATCGTAAAGCTCTTAGACTTCAAATTTGTTGAAATTTTAGGCAGTGAGGGAATTAATTTTTCAAAATTTCCCCTTTCCTTTGCTAGTAAACATTGATTAAATGCTTTTGTGGAAATAAAAATATTGGATGGGAACCCATCTTCATTTTTTTATGTAACATAATTTTGGCCTCTTTGTGGTTAAGCAAATAAAAAAATTGATAATTCATAGTACAATTGACCCTTGAACATCATGGGTTTGAGCTGTGCAGGTCCACCTAAACACATTTTTTTACAGTGCAGTACTGTAAATTTATTTTCTCTTTCTTATGATTTTTCTTAATAACATTTTCTTTTCCTCGCTTACTTTATTTTTATATGTAAGAATATAGTATATAACATATGCATACATTTTAATGAACTGTTTATGTTATTGGTAAGGCTTCTGGTCAGTAGTAAGCTATGAGTAGTTAAGTTTTTTTGGGGGAGTCAAAAGTTACATGTGGATATTTCTCTTGTGTTGTTCAAGGGTCAGCTGTCCTTTAATCTTCATATTTACATGGCCAACTGGTTTTCCTAACTTGGTTTCTAACTTGTGTTACTATGCCTTTATTTTGAGCAAAGCAAAGGTTATTTTATATGTACCTCTATTTTTGTTGCTGTTGTTAACAACTAGATTATTACTATGCTGGTAACTAGTTCACGTCATTACATGCATTTTTTTGTCTATATAATCTACATGATGATTAAATGCAAATCCAGATATCCTGTGTTTGAATCCCAGTTTTGTCACCACTAGTTGAGTAATCCCCTGAATGTAAATAGATTTCTTAATTCCTCTCAGGCTCAATTTCCTCATCTTTAAAGTAGATTTAATAAATAGCACTTACCTGATGGAGTTGTTTTGAACTTTGAAATGATGCGTGTAAATCACTTAGTCCAGTGCCTGTCACAAAGTATGTTGGCTCATTCTATAATGATTACTTTTTATCAGTATACTCTTAAAATGTTCTCCATTGCTTTTGTGTCTGTATGCGTGGGCCAACGGAACAGTATAGTAAAATTAATGGTGTGAGTTTTAGTTCTATATATGCACAATAAAAACCTCTACTTTGCTTTACAGCTTTCCTTCATTTTCCTAGGTAAGAACGTCCTGAAGTATTAAAAGATTCTTTCTTTCTTTTTTTTTTTTTTTTTAAGATTTTATTTATTTATTTGACAGTGAGAGAGAGAGAGCACAAGCAGGAAGAGCAGCAGGCAGAAGGAGAGGGTGAAGCAGGCTCCTTGCTGAGCTGGGAACCCGATGCAGGACCCTGGGATCATGACCTGAGCCTCAGGCAGACTCTTAACTGACTGAGCCACCCAAGCACCCCTAAAAGATTATTTCTTATTTAATTTTTTTGGTATTCATTTATCAAATCATTATTGAGAGTCTTCTAAACATTGTTCTAGAAGGGAAAGGATTACTTCATGTGAAATATTTTGGAAATCAATTTGGCTAATAAACAGGTTCTTAATATTATTTTATAATAAAACCATCTTTTGTTTTTCAGCAAAATTCCTGCCTTTCTGAATGTAGTGGATATTGCTGGCCTTGTGAAAGGAGCTCACAATGGTCAAGGCCTGGGAAATGCCTTTTTATCTCATATCAGTGCCTGTGATGGAATCTTTCATCTAACACGTAAGTATATTTGTTTATTTAATTGATTCATTATATTCACTGTTTTCTTTCCATTATTGCTCAAATAAAATTAGAAATGACAGATTTGTTTTGCTTTACAAGATGAATCATGGATTGATCTGCTAATTGTGACTTTAATGGTATTTAATATCATTTCCATATAAGAAGGCTTATTCCATAGCAAAGATGTGCCGTATTGATATTGTAATTGAATTTCGTCCCCTGTTCTGGATTAGATCCATTGGGAAGTGTTTCTATGTGGAAGTAATTTTGTTGATTATAAAGGCATTTTGAAATTTTCTTGTGGAACTTTTCTGCATTTTTGCTTACTAATGTGTTGAGAAGGCAGAGTTAATAGAGGAGAGGATTCTGGTATTTCAGAGGAGAGAAAGGCATCCAGGTTATTTATTGAGATGAGAGGATTAAGGAGAAACTATAGATGAGCTAGTGCTTAATGGAGAGAGGGATATAAAGCAAGAGAAAAACTGGTAGAACTTTGTGTTAGTTTATGTTCTTTTGAGTGCAGACGGGAGCCAAGAGCATAGTAAATTTTTTTTTTTTTTTGAGCATAGTAATTCTTTGACAGAAAGGTTCAGGTTTGGTTTAGGTTAAAGTTTAGGTCAAGACTGCTCTGCACGGTATTGTAGTGAACAAATCAGTGCAAATGAAGGAAATGCAAGTTAGGGGTATAGGCCAGTTGTGTTCTGATTCAGTGTTTTGTTTGTTTCTGGTCCATGGCTAGATAACTATAGCAATTATAAATGAGCATTTAGAAAATTTTATAGCTGTTTGAGGAATTTTTTTGTCATTTGAATCTAATAAATTGTGCTAGTATTTTTGTATGTTTTTTAAGAAATTCATTTTTATTGTATTTTTTTCTAAAGATTTATTTATTTATTTGACACAGAGAGAGAGCGGTGTGTGGTGGGGAAGTGGTGTGGTGGGGAGTGGTGGGGAAGGGCAGAGAGAGAGGGAGAAGCAGGCTTTCAGGGGAGCCAGATGTGGGGTTTGATCCCAGGATCCTGGGATCATGACCTGAGCTGAAGGCAGATGCTTAACTGACTGAGCCAACCAGGTGTTCCTATTTTTATTGTATTTAACAAAGGTCAACCACACATAGTTTGAGAAGGACTGATTTAGGTAGATTCATATTGGGTGGAGGTATGGAGACAGCTTCTGGAAGGGTTTGTGGTGCAGGTGAATAGGGTTATGGTTGGGTTGGGGTGAGGTGGGGGTGGAATTCCCTTTTGTAGAGTAGTGCTACTTAAAGCCCGTGCACTGGTGAGAGCCTTTGTTTTCCTGAAAGTTTCATTTTTTACCGGTTCTGGTGACTAATGAGAGTTTCAAAGAGAAGTAGAAAGTGTGCCTCCTGGGTTTCTGAACTGGGCCAACTAAATGACTCTTGATGCCATTTACTGACATGTTGAATGTAGAAGAACCAGCAAGTCTTGGGAGAGAGTTAATGAGGTCAGTTTGGGACAGTTTTGTTTTGTTTTTTGAGAGAGAGAGCATGTGACAGAGCAGGGGGAGGGGCAGAGGGAGAGGTGGAGAGAATTCCAAACAGGCTCCATAGTCAGCGTAGAGTCTGATGAGGGGCTTGATCTCACAACCCTGAGATTATGACCTGAGCTGAAATCAAGAGTTGGATGCTGAACAGACTGAGCCACACAGGTGCCCCAGTTTGGGGCAGTTTTTTGAATTTGTGTACTTTGGATATCCAGATAAGATATATCTATAAGGAAGTAGGATTGATCGGGCAGGTGTGACAAGAGGATGGGGGCGAGAGAATTGAAGTTGTGGTGTGAGAAGGATTGAACAGATGGGTAGAATAGAGCTTAATGTAGGGTAGGAAGGAACATAGCAGAGGACTGAAAAATGGAAGGGTCATGGATCCAATTATATGAGGAGGTTCAAGAACAGATGTGCTGGTCAAAAGGGGGTGTGTGATTAGTAAGGGGTATTTGACTTAACATTTTCAGAGGTGGAGCAGTTCAGGGTGATGGTAAGATCCTGATGATGGCCTGAAACCATTAGTAAATGTAATCGTCTTTGGTTTGTTACCTGTTGTACAATATTCATCTGATATGTTTTTCTAACCCTTAGGGGGAAGAATGAATTTGGTTAGGAGTATACATACTTTATTATATTTCATTCAGGCTAAAGCTATTGTAAAGAAAGGAGAAAAATCCATTTAAACTAGCTAGATACCCTTGGGGCGCCTGGGTGGCTCAGTGGGTTAAAGCCTCTGCCTTCGGTTCAGGTCGTGATCCCAGGGTCCTGGGATCGACCCCCCAGTTGCGCTCTCTGCTTGGCGGGGAGCCTGCTTCCCTTCCTCTCTCTCTGCCTGCCTCTCTGCTTACTTGTGGTCTCTGTCTGTCAAATAAATAAATAAAATCTTAAAAAAAACAAACAAACCCTGATATCAAAAAAAAATTAAAGAAACCAGGGTTTGTTTGTTTTTTTTAAGATTTTATTTATTTATTTGACAGACAGAGATCACAAGTAAGCAGAGAGGCAGGCAGAGAGAGGGGGAAGCAGGCTCCCTGCTGAGCGGAGAGCCCAATCAGGGGCTCAATCCTAGGATCCTGGGATCATGACCTGAGCCAAAGGCAGAGGCTTAACCCTCTGAGCCACCCAGGCGCCCCTAGAGTTGTCTTTAAATTCTTTTTTTTTTTTTTTTTTGGAAAGATTTTGTTTATATGAGAGAGAGACAGAGAGCATGAGTAGGGTAAGGAGCAGAGGGAGAAGTAGGCTCCCCGTTGAGCAGGGAGCCTGGGTGTGTAGGGTGTGGGGCCAGATCCCAGGACCCTGAGGTCATGACCTGAGTGGAAAGCCACGGCTTAACCAATTGAGCCACCCGGGTGCCTCTAGAGTTCTCTTTAAAAATTTATTTTCAGGGCTTTTCTTGTTGCCAAAGCACCTTAAGGTAATGAGAGATACTAGACAAAATGAAAGATTATCTTGTTCACATGTACGTAGATTGGAGTTACACTTACCTTTTAAAGTGTGTTTTTAGAGTTACTAAATGCTGTTAGCTGTGGGCTCAGCTAGATAAACAAGTTTTTAATCTTTCAGTAAACGTGGGTTACTGAGGCAAAAGGTAGCATATACTGATTCAGCAATTCCACACATCCTCCACTGCTCATCACAAGTGTCCTTAGGGGCGCTTGAGGGGCTCAGTTGGTTAAGTGTCTGCCTTTGGCTCAGGTCATGGTCTCAGGGTCCTGGGATTGAGCCCTGCATCGGGCTCTCTGCTCAGTGGAGAGCCTGCTTCTTCCTCTCTCTCTGCCTTTCTCTCTGCCTACTTGTGATCTCTCTCTCTTTCTGTGTCCAGTGTCCAGTAAATAAATAAAATCTTAAAAGCAAACAGGCAAGCAAGTGTCCTCCTTAATCCCCATTACCTATTTCACCCATCCTCCCCACTCACCTCACCTCTGGTAACCATCAGTTTGTTCTATTGTTAAGAGGATCTTAGTTTGTCTCTTTTGTTTTTCCTTTGTTCATTTATTTCTTAAATCCCGCATATGAGTGAAATCATATTGTGTTTGTCTTTCTCTGACTTATTTCGCTTAGTGTTATATTCTCTAGCTCGGTCTTTGGTGTTGCAAAAGGCAAGATTTCGTTCTTTTTGATGGCTCAGTAATATTGCCTTGTAAAGGAGCTTTTACTCTTGAAAGAGCCTGTGCCAGAGCTCCATGGAGTAGGAGTCGGGGGACTCAGATTAGATTACAGTGTTTGCATGCTTTTGTAAGTACCTGTCTAGATAGAATATGTTGTTTCTACTCATTTGTATTACTGAAGGAAATGCAGAAGTATGATGACTCTATCAAGTAGAAAGTCAGTAAAGGATTTTGATGGATTTACTGCCTTAAGAGTTCTTGTCTCTTGCATTTAGAATGTACCTTTCTCAATTTGCTTTACCTGTGTTTATTAAACAAGATACTGGGTCTTTAAAAACTCGTATTAATACTTAAAAATAGTGGCCTGTAAAATCATCTGTAAGCTCTACTGACGGGAGAATGCATGTACTTTTGTTTTGTTAACCGTAATAGAAATTCTGTTTGGGCTAAGTTTATGACCAAGTACTTTTATAATGCAAAAAACCCCCCCAAAAAACTGAAAAATCAAACTCTTAACTTGGAAAGTGTTATTAATACATGCTGACTGAAACAAAACTTTTTGAAACAGAGCTTCTAATAGAATTAAGGTTAACTTGAGGGGCGCCTGGGTGGCTCAGAGGGTTAAAGCCTCTGCCTTCGGCTCAGGTCATGATCCCAGGGTCCTGGGATCGAGCCCCACATCGGGCTCTCTGCTTAGCGGGGAGCCTGCTTCCTCCCCTCTCTCTCTCTGCCTGCCTCTCTGCCTACTTGTGATTGAATAAATAAAATCTTTAAAAAAAAAAAAAAAAAGAATTAAGGTTAACTTGAAGAGTTGGTTTTCCCTGAAAACCTGAGATGGAGGGAGGAGGATTAAATGTGAGATAAGAATAAGTTTTTATAAATTTAATGAATAAATTACCAGTTGAGGGAACCAAAACATAACACATTATGATGACACATTAATATAAGTAAATTTTTTAATAAGTGACATTTTAACTTATTGTTAAAGTGAGATGAATCATTTAGAGGATTTTAAAGTAGACTTTAAGAGAGAATATCTATTGTAAAAATTTGTTGACAAATTTAGGCAAATTTTAACTAGGTTACTTTATGAAAGCCCTTTTATTGTCTTTTCAATTACTTCTTCTCCAAAGTAGTCGAATGTATCTAAGACATAATATCCATTTTGAACCTTTTATTGCAGGTTGGAAAAAAATTTCTGCCAGATACAGTTTCAGCAGCTTAGAGAATGAGTGTGATGGGTTGTAGGTGGGGGAAGGAGAGCCCAGGTTGGTAGGCTGTCCTTGTGGCATTGTCAGTCCTTTCTTGAGTATAAGGTTTACATGGAAGTGGAATTGGTAAGTGCTTGAAGTTCCTAATTTCAGTAAGCAAAGTTGTGCTTCCAAAATACCTAGCACTTATTTTATGCCTGAAAATAATGTGCTATTTATTGTGCATATAGATATATGTTAAGTTAAGCATACTCCAAAAAAATTCATACATGTTTTTAGGTTTTCTGCCTCTTTGCATGGCCTATTCTTCTTCAGGTGATTGAACAAAACAAACTAATCGTTAACTTTAAAGGCTTTCTTTTTTTAATTTTCTGTGCTTGTGTTGCTTGAATGAGCATTCAGTATTGACACAAAGAATGCCACAAAGATTGGATTTCAGTTGAACTAATTCCATACAAAAATGCTTGCAATTTTTAGTGCAATTTAATTATTTTTATGACATCACAGAAGATAAACTTCTATGTGAGAAATGAATATCAGAGGCTAATTTAATTACCTTCAACACAGAAACTTTACCTCCTATGTTCTTATGTATTTTATATTTGATATCCTTTCATGAAAGGATAAAGGGTTATAATTGAAATTAGGGGAAAAAAGAATAAATATAAATAAATATAAAGTAAAGATAAAATATCTCTGAGATTTTGTTGTGGATCACAATTTGAGAAATGCTATCTAAACCTAAAGTCTATTTTTATTTTAACAAAGATACAGTACTCTAAGCTCTCTACAAATATTAACTCATTTATTCCTCTTAACACCTCTTTAAGAATAGGTACTATTATTATCCTCATTTTGAAATGAGGAATCCAAAGAGTAGAGGAATTATAGTACTTGCCCAAGATTATGTGGCTAGTAATGGTTAGAAATCAGATTTTATTTTTTTTAATTTTATAATGAAATTTTTTTTCCCTTTTTAAAATTTAAATTCAGTAAATTAACACATAATCTTAACAGTTTCAGAGGTTGAGGTCAATGATTCATCAGTCTTACATAATATCCAGTGCTCATTATATCTGTGCCCTCCTTAATGTTCATCACCCAGTTACCCCATCCCCCCACCTCCTTCCCTACCAGCAATCCTTTGTTTGTTTCCTATAATTAAGAGTCTCTTACAGTTTGTCTCCCTCTCTGATTTCATCTTGTTTTATTTTTTCCTCTCTTCCACTGCACCCTTTGTTTTGTTTCTTTTTTTAAAAGATTTTATTTATTTATTTGACAGACAGATCACAAGTAGGCAGAGAGGCAGGCTGAGAGAGAGGAGGAAGTAGGCTCCCTGCTGAGCAGAGAGGCAGATGTGGGGCTCGATCCCAGGACCCTGGGATCATGACCTGAGCCAAAGGCAGAGGTTTTAACTCACTGAGCCACCCAGGTGCCCCCTTTGTTTTGTTTCTTAAATTCTACGTATCAGTGAGATCATATGATAGTTATCTTTCTCTGATTGACTTAAATACCCTCTAGTTCCATCCATGTTGTTGCAAATGGAAAGACTTCTTTTTTTTGATGGCTGCGTAGTACTCCAAGAAATCAGATTTTAAACTCAGTTCTAATTACAAAGTTCTTGCTCTGTGTTGGACTAGTCTGTTAATCTATGTTGAGAATTATCAATGCAAATAAGTCTTTTTTTTTTTTTTTTAATCACATTTTTATTTGTCTGTGAGCTCTTGAAACTTTTCATCTGTGGACCCACTTTGAGGAACATTTAGGTAAATTCCAGAGTAGTTGCATCAAAATTTGTCAGTTCTAGATCAAGCAGTTTTTCTTTTTCTTTTTTTAAAAGATTTTATTTATTTATTTGAGAGAGCGAGAGCGCACATGCAGAAGTGGGGATGGGGGAGGGACGGAGAAGGAGAGGGAGAAGCAGACTCCCTGCTGAGCAGGGAGCCTGACATGGGCCTCAATCACTGGACCCCAGGATCGTGACCCGAGCTGAAGGCAGATGGACAGTTAAATGACTGAGCCACCCAGGCGCCCCAGGTCAAGCATTTTTCTAATGATACCCAAATTATATAATAAAAAGGCAGTGGGATATTATTTTATAAAATTACTAAAGGGTATGGGATGACTTTATTTAGAGAAACAGATTTATGTGGCTTGGATTCTAGGTATACATGTTGCAGACTCTTAACGCTTTTAGTAACAAAGGTAACAAAACATATTTCAGAAAAGAGAGAGAACACATTCAGTTTTACTCTCACACGTTCTTCTGGTATTTTCACTTTGATTTATGAAGGAAATAAATAGACAAGTGGTCAGTAGCCAAGGTCCTGGCAGTATCTGTAGCAGCTTTCATTAATCTTTTAGATGGTAGCTTCTTTTTGGAGGTTGTGTGGAGCTCACATGTAACAACTGACTGCGTGACTAATGTGATGTGTTCTTTGTTCATAGCAATCCTGTAGGGGAGGGAATATGCCGTTTTAAAGATGAGAAAATGGAGGCTTAAAGAGACTAGGAAATTAGGCCATAATTTACCTGATGAGCAGCAGAGCTGTTATTTGAATTCAGGTCTGCCTGAAATGATGCGGCTGGCAGCTCTTAAAAATCTACAGGTAGTTGGATAGTTATTTTTTTGAGATATATATTCTCTTCTTTGGTCTGAGTGTCAAACTGTTTTTGAATGTTGGTTATGTGCTAGATAATCATTCTCCTACTTAATTGTTTCCCACCCCCAAAGTATCTTGAATGTTTCAAATTGTGCAGAAATTTTTTCTTGGATCAGTTTTGTGTGTGTGTGTGTGTGTGTGTGTGTGTGTCTGCCTGTCTACCTCCTTTCCTTTCCTTTCCTTTCCTTCCTTCCTTCCTTCCTTCCTTCCTGATGTATAGTTAATAAGTTGTGTTATTCTTTAGCTGACTGTTTTTCAGATTTTTTGAGTCACATAGAACATATTTTAATGGTTTATGTGATTTTAAAAAGTGGGAATTTTCAAACTAGAGAACCCAGAAATGGACCCTCAACTTGTGGTCATCTAATCTTTGACAAACCAGGAAAGAATATCCAATAGAAAAAGGACAGTCTCTTCAACATGTGGTATTGGAAAAATTGAGCAACCACATGTAGAAGAATGAAAATGGACCAGTCTCTTATACCATACACAAAAATAGACTCAAAATGGATGAAAGACCTAAATGTGTGATAGGAATCCATCAAGATCCTAGAGGAGAACACAGGCAGCAACCTCTGTGACCTTGGCTGCATCAACTTCTTGCCAGACACATCTCCAAAGGCAAGGGAAACAAAAGCAAAAATGAATTGTTGGGACTTCATCAAGATAAAAAGCTTTGCACAGCAAAGGAAATAGTCAACAAAACTAAAAGGCAACCTATGGAATGCAAGAAGATACTTGCAAATGTCTTGTCAGGTAAAGGGCTAGTATCCAAGATCTATAAAGAATTTATCAAACTTAACACCCCAAAACAAATAATCCAGTCAAGAAATGGGTAGAAGACATCAACAGACGGTTTTCCAAAGAATACGTGGCCGTACAAATGACCAACAGACACATGAAAAAATGTTCAGCATCACTTGGCATCAGGGAAATACAAATCAAAACCACAATGACATACTACCTCACGCTGGTCAGAATGGCTAAAATAAACAACTTGGGAAATGACAGACGTTGGCCAGGATGCAGAAAAAGGGGAACCTCCTACACTATTGGTGGGAATGCAAGCTGGTGCAGCCACTCTAGAAAACAGTATGGAGGTTCCTCAAAAAGTTAAAAATAGAACTGCCCTGGGGCACCTGAGTAGCTCAGTCAGTTAAGCATCTGCCTCTGGCTCAGATTGTGATCCCACAGTCTTGAGATAGAGACCCACATCTGGCTCCCTATTTGGTGGGAGGGTCTGCTTCTCCCTCTGCCCCTCCCCCTCCACTCATGCTCTGTCTCTCACTTTCTCTCTCTCAAATAAATAAATAAATTAAAAAAAAAATAGAACTACTCTATGATCCAGCAATTGCACTACTAGGTATTTATCCAAAGGATGCAAACACAGTGATTTGAAGGGGCACACATACCACAGTGTTGATAGCAGCAATGTTCACAATAGCCAACTATGGAAAGAGCCCAAATGTCCACTGACAGATGAATGGATAAATAAGATGTGGTGTTTATATATACACACACATGCATATACATACACATACACAATGGAATATTACTCAGCCATCAAAAAGAATGAAATCTTGCCATTTGCAATGACCTGGATGGAACTGGAGGGTATCTTGCTAAGCAAAATAAGTCAATCAGAGAACGACAAATACCATGTAATTTCACTCATATGTGGAGTTTAAGAAACAAAAAGGGAAAAGGAAGAAAAAAATAAGATAAAAGCAGAGAGGGAGCCAAGCATAAAAGACTCTTAACTCTAGGAAATAAACAGGGTTGCTGGAGGGGAGAGGGGGAGGGGGTGGGATAACTGGGGGATGGGCATTAAGGAGAGCACTTGATGTAATGAGCACTGGGTGTTACATGCAACTGCTGAATCACTAAATTCTACCCCTGAAACTGATAGCACACTATATGTTAACTAAATTGAATTTAAATTTTTAAAAAAGTGGGAATTTCTCCCTATTTTTGACATAATTGGCATCCATTTTGGATAAACTGCTCTGAAGAACTATGATTGTTTCCTTTGCTGATGATGTAATTTTAACTGTAGAACAGAAATTCTTTCCTCTGTGAATAGTCTTTTTAAAATTTTTTTTTAACTTTTGGTTTTTCTTACTGGACTTTACCACTGAGAAAGAAAAATAACAGTTTCTGGTGTTTGAAGAAATACTAACATTCTAAAAAACATTAACATTCTAAAAGTTATTTAATGGAGCTCTTTCAGCTTTGCTGTGGAGACAAGATGACAAAGGGGACATCATTGTTTGGAAAGCATCTAAATAAGAGTCACACGTTGTGCCACTGCTGTGGCTTGAAGACCTACCACCTTCAGAAGTCCACCTGTGGCAAATGTGGCTATCCTGCCAAGTGTAAGAGAAAGTATAACGAGCGCCAAAGTTAAAAGATGAAATACCACTGGGACCAGTCAAATGAGGCACCTAAAAATTGGATACAGCAGATTTAGGCATGGATTCCATGAAGGAACAACACCTAAGCCCAAGAGGGTGGCTGTTGCAACATCCACTTCATCTTCAGGATTCCAGTGATTAGTCACACATAAACGTTCTGGTTTATTTAATTTTTTAAAAGATTTTATTTATTTATTTATTATTTATTTATTTGAGAGAGAGAGAGTGAGAGAGGGAGGGCGTGAGAGGGGGAAGGTCTGAGGGAGAAGTGGACTCCCTGCTGAGCAGGGAGCCCGACATGGGACTTGATCCCAGGACCCTGGGATCATGACCTGAGCCGAAGGTTTAACCAGCTGAGCCACCCAGGCACCCAAATGTTCTAGTTTAAAAAAAAAAAAAAAAGTTATTTAATGGATTAACTGCTTTTGAAAATCAAATAGGTATCCATTATACTTAGTGTATACCACTTTTATGGGAAATTTTGTTATGAACATCTGTTGTAAAAAGCTAAATACCATTTATTAAAAATTTTTTTTTGAAACTCATCTACATTTCCTTAACAGGTTATTAATATAAGCTGAAGGAGCTTTTTAATTTTTTTAGTTCAAAAAATTGTATCTATTTATCTGTTTATTTATTTATTTATTTACAAGAAAGCTCTGTGCCCAATGTGGGGCTTGAACTCACCACCTTGAGATCAAGAGTTGTATGCTCTACCAACTGAACGGACCTCTGAAGGTGCTTTTTTAAAATTTAAAATTTAGAACAAATAAAACCTAAGCCTTCATTTACTTTGGAGCAGAAATGCAAGTATATGATGTTTAGGATGTGCTTTTCAAAATGGTACCTTAAAAATTAGTTACTGGTTAAATTATAGTAAAGATAATAATGGAAGGGAAACAAATCAGAACCATGTTAGCATAATGCAACTATTTTTTCTGCATTTCAGTCTGGTATTTGAAGTGGAAAGAGTGTGGGTTTTGGAATCACAAACCTGAAAGTGAATATCAGCCCACTTTCTAGCTATATAATTGTGGAAAAGTAACACGGTGTATTTGAACTTCATTTTCTCATGCAAAATGGGGATTGTAATACTATACTTAACTTATTTTGGAGTTCACAGATCATTCTATGTCAGTGCGTATAGAATTATTTTTAATGTTGCTACATTGGTGTGTTTTATTTGGTGAATATACATTTTAAATTACAACACATTTTTTCATTAAAAAATTTTTTTACGGTAACATATATATAAAATAAAATTTATGTTTTAACCATCTTTAAGTGTTCAGGTCAGTGGCATATAGTACATTGACGTGTTGTGCAACCGTCATCACCATCCATCTCCACAACTTTTTCCATCATCCAGAGCTGAAGCTCCATACCCATTAAATAACTTCTACTTCCTTCCTTCCCCAGTCCCTAGCAGCTACCTTTCTATTTTCTACCGCTGAATCTGACTACTCTAGGTACCTCATATAAGTAGAATCATACAGTATTTGTCTTCTGTGGCTGGCCTATTTCATGTTTCATTGCTGTGTCATTGTCCACAGTATGGAAATACCAGAGTTCATTGAAGTACTTCCTATTTGTGGGCATTTATTTGTTGTCCCAGCTTCGTTGAGATGCAATTGACATACAAGATTGTATGAGTTTAAGGTATACAATATGATGATTTGATACACTTATATATTTTGAAATGATTACTGCAAGAAGGTTACTTAACACATCTGTCACCTCACATAATTATCTTTTTTTTTTTTTTGTGGTGAGAACACCCAAGATGTACTCTTTTAGCCACTTCCATAGTATAGTGTTGTTAATTCTAGTCACCATGCTGTACATTAGATCTGTAGATCTTACTTATAACTCAAAGTTTGTGCCCTTTGAATAGCAATTCTCCATTTCCCCCACCCCAGTCCTAGAAAATCCAGTCTACTCTGTTTCTCTGAGTTCAGCATTTTTAGATTCCACATAAAAACAAGATCATACAGTATTTTTCTTCCTTTGTGTGCCTTACAATTCACTTAGCATGATGTATGGGCATTTGTTATTTCTGATTTTTTTATTGCAGAGAATATTGCTAAGGGACATTATTTTATAGGCTTCTCTTTGGTACATGTGTGGGTACTTCTTTAAGGGATATGCCTGGAAGTGGAATTACTAAGCCAAAGGGTATATACATTTAGAATTCTAACAGATACACCCAAATTCTACCCCTCCATTCCATGGGATATTGATATTTTAAAATTTTTATTTTTTGAGTAATTTTAGATAGGTTTTACATTGGAATAGATAAAATGCTTATATGATTCCAAAAGAAAATTGACACATTGGGTATACATTGAGAAATCTTGTTCCTACCCACATTCTGATAGTTTTGTTTTGCCTTCATAAGTAAAGGCATTTATTTGTTTCTTGTGTTATTTTTTAGAGCAAGGGTTGGAAAACTTTAGTTTTAGTTTTAGTTGGAAAACTTTCGTGGCCCAAATAGATATTTTGCTCTCTTGCATGTTTTTCCTCTGAATTTTACATTTTACTTTAAAAATGTAAAAATCAGGGTGCCTGGGTGGCTCAGTGGGTTAAGCCTCTGCCTTCGGCTCAGGTCATGATCTCCGGGTCCTGGGATCGAGGCCCGCATCGGACTCTGCTTGGCAGGGAGCCTGCTTCCTCTTCTCTCTCTCTCTGCCTGCCTCTCTGTCTCCTTGTGATCTCTCTGTGTTAAATAAATAAATAAAATACTAAAAAAAATAAAAATTATTGTTAGCACTAAGGGTCATACAAAAATAGGACTTAAGCTGGGTGCTTGGGTGGCTCAGTTGGTTAAGCGACTGCCTTCGGCTCAGGTCATGATCCTGGAATCCCGGGATCGAGTTCTTCATAGGGCTCCCAGCTCCATGGGGAGTCTGCTTCTCCCTCTGAATTTCTCCCCTCTCATGCGCTCTCTCTCTCTTTCAAATAAATAAATAAAATCTTTAAAATAAAACAAAACAATTTCTTTAAAAAAGGACATAAGCTTTATTTTTTATTTTTAATTTTAATTTTTTATTAACATATAATGTATTATTAGCCCCAGGGCTGCAGGTCTGTGAATCGCCAGGTTTATGTACTTCACAGCACTCACCATAGCACATACCCTCCCCAAAGGACATAAGCTTTAATTTGTTGACCTTTGTTTTAGAGTTCTTTACGCAGTACAGATACATGTGAGTATATTAATTATATGTGTTGTCCATGTTGAAAATATTTTTATCAATCTTTTCGTTTGATTTCTTTTATTACTTTTATACTTAGAAAGTTCTTCCCCGTGATCAGGTAAATATTCACAACTGTTTTCTTCTAGTTTATTTTTCTTTTTTTTGAAATATGGATGCAGGTGCCTGGGTGGCTCAGATGGTTGGGTGTATGCCTTTGGCTTGGGTTGTGATCCCAAGGTGCTGGGATCGAGTCCCACGTTGGGCTCCCTACTCAGCGGGGAACCTGTTTCTCCCTCTCCCTCTGCCTCTCTCTCTCTCTCATGAATAAATAAATAAAATCTTAAAAAAAAAAAAAGAAATATGGACGCATTTATACACTTGTATACACTTATATAAGCAGCATGTAAATCAAAGTATAGAAAATTTGTGTCACTCTTCTTTGTTTCCCACTCAGGGTAATCACTATTCTGACTCCCATCATCATTGATTATGTTTGCATATTCTTTTTTTTTTTTTTTTTTAAATAGGGAGAGGAAGAGAGGGGGCAGAGGGAGAGGGGCATGGAGCCCGACACAAGGCTCAATCTCATAACCCTGAGATCATGACCTGAGCCGAAATCAAGAGTCAGACACTGAGCCATCCAGGTGCCTCCATGTTTGCATGTTCTTGAACTTCATATAAATGTAATCATATGTTCTGTATTCTTTTGTGCCTTCCTCCTTTCAGAATAATGCCTGTGAGATTCAGCCCTATTGTGTATTGGCATTGATAGTTTGTAATTTTGTTAAGTCAGAAATTTGCATTTTATTCACTTCAGGGCTGATGTGCAGGATTATGTCACTTAGTTAACAGAGTTGATTCTTTAGCAACTACATGTCAATACACTGAATGGATTTGAGTGGGAAGAGGTTTGGGGCAAAAAGAACAAGTAGAAGATTTTTGTAGTATTTCATGGAGGAAATAAGGACTAGATTTCAGAAAACTATCAGCTGAAGAGAAAAGCAAATTTGAGAGACTTCGTGAAGAAGGGATAGGACTTAACGATAGGCTTTTTTTTTTTTTTTACATCTCCTATTCAGGAAGTTCTCCTGACATTAGACTGTTTGACAAAGATTCAATATAGAATAGGGAAAACAGCAACCATCTTATGATAAGGAAATGCTTTTGAAACTCATACATGCAGTAACTTCTGATAACGTGTTTTGTTAGGAAAATGATTAAGTTTTTCTCTAGAGTTTAGTGAGTCAATGTGACTTACTTTTATCAATTTTTAGAAGCAGTGTGACTTCCTTTTGTTAGGTGTTTAAAGCTTTGAATATGACGAGGCTGTTGAGTTCACTGCATCCTTGGCTTTTCAAAGCTGACATTAGAAGTTTTGAAGTGGTATTTCAACAAGAAGCTAAGGTGTTTGTGTGTTACCTGAAGGACAGGCAGCACTTCCTGCACCTACTGTTAAGATATTTATAGACAGGTGCTTCCAGATATGAGCTTATAGGCTAGAAACAAGAGTTCTGCTTTCTGAGCTATGGGACAGTTTGTTCCCAATTTAGAAACATACAGGAGGTTCAGGTTTATAGAAATGTTAATTATAAAGGATATGATCATTTATGTTTATAGAAAACAAAGCTTCAAGTACATTTGATGATCTTCAGCTAAATTGGTATGTGTGTGCACACATGGGTTTGCGTGATATTGGTCGTAATGGTGGACGTACGGGATTTAGTGTCCTGTTCCTTCCTGAGTTCTCTTCTCCAGTTGCTTGTTCATTATTTTCTGCGTGTGGATTTATTTTGAACTCTCTGTGTGAACTTCAGTTCTGTTTATTATTTTGTTTTGCTGACTTCTAAAAGGAATTTTAACTGTCTTACAATAAAAGGCAAATACATTAAAACAACAGGAAAGTGATGAAAGCCATTAATGAAGAAAGAGAATTAAAGGGAATAGGGTGCCTGGATGGTCGGGAGCCTAGGTACACAGTAAACACATAACCCGTGCCGAGTAACATACTGACATTGAGAGGAAATTTTATCGCTGAGCATTGTGGCAGCTGAGGCAAAGAGAAAAAATTATAGGTTGTCTAATTTCATATGCATCTGGTATATATCAGAAGAGATGCCCTTTCCTAGCTCTAAATTGACATTTAATGCGTCTTTGTAAGAGACCTGAGGCAAAGCCATTGTGCAGTGTTTTCTCTTAGTTAGCATAAAAAGGCAGTAATCTGGAAGCAATCTTCTACCCTTCTTTATAAGGATGGATAAAAACAGAGGCCCTAGAGTTAGATTATTTTTTTTTCCTTGAAGTATTTATCTTTTCTGGAGTATTTACCTGTGCTGTTATACAGCAGTACAAGTTTTTTTTTTTTTTTTTTTTTTAAATTTTATTTATTTATTTGTCAGAGAGAGTGAGCACAGGCAGACAGAGTGGCAGGCAGAGGCAGAGGGAGAAGCAGGCTCCCCGCTGAGCAAGGAGCCTGATGGGGGATTCGATCCGAGGATGCTGGGATCATGACCTGAGCCGAAGGCAGCCGCTTAACCAACTGAGCCACCCAGGCGTCCCACAGCAGTACAGGTTTTAACTCCAGTTCCTACAAGGGCTAAAATGTAGGGAATCTACAGGACTGTGGAATTAGGATGTGTTTAAACTGCCTCTTCAGAGCATGACCAGGGTTGGCAGTTGTGACCAAGCAAGCAGGTGATGTTAATGCTGTTAGCATGTGTCTGAACTGTTGGCAGTTTATTTTGATTTCCAGACAAAGGGATGTGATTATTAAGCACCTGGTATATGTTAGGTGCTACAGTAGATTACTTCTAATTTGTTATTCCTTTTAATCTTAACAGTTCTGCAGGATTGCTGCTATCCCAGTTGTACAGATGAGGATATCAAGAGTGAAAGGTTATGTCCTCTTCCTAGAGTATGTAGTTGGTAAACTGGACATAGGACACATTTTCATTCTTTAAAGTTCTTTTTCTTTCCAGTCTTTTACCATACCACACTGCTTTCATACATTTTTAGATCTGAGTGTTTAGAATCTATATTAAACATGTTTAAGATCCATGTATTTGTATGTAAGAGAGGGAGAAGATTCAGGTAGTTGGTGTACATTGTTTTTCAGAGAATACTTAACCTGCACAGTATATAGAGCTCAAAGAGACAGGTGCTGTGCATTAATTTTTAAAAGAATTAGGTTATGGTTTTTGTTATTTTGTTGCTCCCAGATATTTACTGAGTGCTTACTATGTGCCAGGCTGTATGCGAAGTGCTTTATGTGAATAATTTAATTTGATTCTCAGAACAACTCAGAAATGGATACAGAGAGGTTAGGAAATTTGCCCAACCTTACACGGTTGGTAGAAGATATAGTTGGGGGTTGTATTCAGTAAGGCAAGTCTGACTCTAACATCTGCATTGTTAGCTTTTGTACCAGTTCTGACCAGTAGAAATATATTGTTAGCCATAAGTGTGGCTACATATGTAATGTAGCATTTTCTGATAGCCACATAAAAAAGATAAAAAGAAAAGGTGAAGTTAATTTTAATGATCTATCCAAAATATTTATTTCAGAATGTGGTCAATATGAAAAATTATTGATATATTTTTTGTGTTGTCTCTGAAATCTGGTGTGTGATTTATACTTAGAGCACATCTCCATTTGGATTAGCCACATTTCAAGTTATTAATAGCCACATGTGGATAGTGGGTACAGTATTGGAGAGCTCAGCTCTACCCTATACTCATAAGAGGAAATGAGAAAAAGATACATCGAATTGTTGATAGACTTTTGAAGAATAGAATTGGGTCAGGGGAGAAATGGGTGACTTTCCTTTTTTACTTTAGACTCTTGGCTTTTTTTGTTTTTTTAAAGCAGACATGTATTATTATGATTTTTAAAGCATGAAGAATTTTCTAACTTAAATACTAGTGTAAGGTATTCACAAATTATTCAAATAAGACCCTCTGGAGTTCTGTATTAAAACAATGAATAATACCTGGGTGGCTCAGTCGGTTAAGCATCTGACTCTTGGTTTTAGCTCAGCTCAATCCCACATTGGACTTCCCACTCAGAGAGGAGTCTGCTTGGGGATTCTTTCCCTTTCCCTCTGCCCTCCCACTGCTTGCTCTCTTTCCCCTTCTCTAAAGTAAAATAAATATATAATTAATAATATAAAAAAAAACAACGAGAAGATGGCTTTGACCTAGAACGTTGTGAGTCAGGAGTTGTCAGGGATCTATTTCTATCTCTGTAAAATGTTTGATTTTTAAGCTGGGCTAATCAGTATTGTTCTGCCAGGATAGAAATTTATTCTCAGCTAACTAAATTAGTGGATTCTGTTGTTAAAGAAGTTATTTCCTTGATTATTCTCAGAGCATTATATTTGTGTAGTCTCTTCCACCATAAAGTGATACTTGCATTTCCAAGAAGTCTTAATGGAGCACATGAAGGATGTAGCATAGTGAACATGCATGTGTGTGTGTGTGTGTGTGTATGTATCTGTCTCTCTGTCTGTGGTGTTGAGGGGAGGAGGGAAGGCTGTGGGGAAAGGCAGGACTGTCCTTATACATCTCTTTGTCCTAGTGACAAATGAATTTCTTTGTGTACAATTAACTCTTCCCCATTCTCCATATTTTTGGTGAGGGGATATTATCCAACTTCTTTCTACCCTAGGAACCTCAGGGAGCCTTATCTTTGCCCTTGCCAGGTAGAGCCAGGAGTTGGCTGCTTAACCTAAGTTGGATTTGAAAGATAAAAAGATTGAGGGAACTCATTCATAATTCAGTATTTCATTTCATCTGGCTTTTCCCCGCCAAGAGTAAGAATGATGATAGGGAAAGAAACACAACCTTTTAAATAGATTCTTAGCAATTTTATTATCTTTATGTTAGTTTTTTAAATATGCACGATGTAGAATCACCTAAACAGAATTCCTTCGTTAATTTGTCAAAGCAGAGGGAAACCCTTGCTAGTCATCCCCCACCCAGCCCACGGCTGAGATCTAATCGATAGCTACCTTTTTGATACCAGAAAGTGTTCCCTTATATTAGATTGAATTACATATAATTTAGGTACAAAAACTTGTGCTTTAGAAAAAATGAGCTTCATTCCATAGTACATATAAAATTGTAATTTTTAAAAAAGATTTTATTTATTTATTAGAGAGAGGATGCACAAGCAGGTGGTAGGGCAAAGGGAGAGGGAGAAGCACACTCTTCATTGATCAGGGAGCCTGATGTGGGGTTTGATCCCAGGATCCTGAAATCATGACCTGAGCTGACGGCAGATGCTTAACTAAGCCACCCAGGTGCCCCTAAAATTGTAATTTAATAATGTGCTTACACCCTTCCCCCCCTTATACCTTATGAGTAGACAGTTTTGGTTTTATCAGATTTCTCTCTACCTTTTGATTATAAATGGCCAAACAGATGCTGTTATTCAAAAAAATATACTCATTATATTTTAAAAATTTGTTTATGTTTTATAATTATTTTTCTTTTAATATTTGTAATATATTTTCATTTCTTTTTTTTTTTTTAAGATTTTATTTATTTATTTGACAGAAAGAGAGCGAGCGCAAGCCAGGAGAGAGGCAGGTCCCCGCTAGCAGGGAGCCCCGTATGGGACTTGATCCCAGGACCCTGGGATCATGACCTGAGCCAAAGGCAGCCACTTAACCAACTGAACCACCCAGGTGCCCCGATATTTTAAAAATTTAAAATGACATGCTTATCATAAACAAAATAGAAAATAAGTGTTCACAATAAAATTTCATATTTACCCCTTGTTCCCAGTCTCCAGAAGTAATTACTTTTTTTTTTAAATCCGAAGAAAGGATGTATGCTTATTTTCTTTTCCTGATTATATGAAGGAGTATAGTTTCTATTTGAATTTACTTTTTAACATTTATTTTCCTTAAAAAGAGTTTTCTTTAGTAAGTAGAGCATTTCAGTTTTTCTAATAACCGATAATTATTTTGTTGTTTTTGATGTCATTTCTTTTTATTTTGAAAGATTGTTGCAGTTTTATAATACGTCTGTCTCCCTGCCTTCCCCTGTAGTATAATTTTAAGTTCTTGACCAATTTCACTTCTCTCTGGGCCTTCACTTCTGTTAAACTGGGCAGACAAAATTCTTACAGAGATAGAACTAAGACTGATCCATGTACATGATTTCTGTGCAGATGGTTAGAATTTTGGGCCAGGGAAATAAAAGCCCTTATCCTTTCTCTTTTGTTATTAATGACAGATGTGTCTTCATTCTGTTTTGTATTACTGTTCCTCAGTATCTGTTTGGCTTTCTTACGTCTAAATTGCTTAGCTAAAGCTTTACCAATAAGATTCCAAAGAGGTCCTTTAGTTTTATTGTCTTGTTTGGTAAAAGGAGATGAAGGTAGCACTGATGGAAGAAATAGGTTTTAAGTTGCCTTTCTAGTTTATATGGAATTGTAGCCCTCAAGGCACTACAACTTTATTGAACTGCTAAATGAGAAGGTAAAAATGCCTTCATGTAATTGTCTTCCCCTTTTAGGTTTAGTTAGGTGTTTATATGTTTTGTAAATCACCTTTAATTACCACGCACATAAATTACTGTTTTCAGGAGCACACCTCCCATCCCCCCATAAGCATATCATTTAAAAGTTTAAAATGAGTCACACATTTTTGCCTAGACACAAATTGCCAATATAAAATGGTCTTTGATTGTATCCTAATATAATGGAGTTTGTTTCTTTGGGTCCTGTAATTTTCTTTTTCAGCAGTATTTATTAAATTAATCTAGTATTGGATTGCAGTAAACAATCTGACCAAAAAACATATGTTTTCTTTGTTTCTTTGGTACAAATTCAATGGGTTAAGTAATTATGCAGTGGTTCTCATCTACATATACAGTGCATTCTAATAACCAACTTCTGTTTACTATGGAAAATACTGCAGCAGTAGGAAACTGTTCCTTCTCCTTTGCATTGTAATATCATCTTTGAAGCCACTATTTAATCTACTAGCTTTTTACAGTTTAATTGCTTGAATATATCCTCATACTCATGGTGGTCTTATATCTACTTGAGGTGCTTGAGTCATTCTCATTTTTTTCTTCAGTGTCTTTTCTGACATGCTTCAGAGGTCTTGTTTCCCATCCAGCCAGCTACATGGATTCTTTTAAAAACTCTTCTCTCACTAATGAGTTGAAATTACTCAGGATGTGAGGACAATGTCTAAGGTCCTGGAGAGTCTCTTGATCCTTAAACATCAAATTTTTTTTTTTTTTTAAACATCAAATTTTGAATGACATTTTTCTTAGTTGTCAGAACACTGTCAAGTTAAGTTAAAAATTTAAGTATTGAGACTGATTTGGTTTTGAAAACCAGTGCATTCATTGTTATACTCGTGTGAATGAAATCAGATGAGCACTTGTGTTTTATTACAGTGAATCTTCAATTTCCTTCTAACTTGTCCTTTGCAGAGTTTACATTGACACCCTTAAACCAGCCATTGTATACCACATACAGTATTTCTACATCAGTGACTTAAAATTTTGAGCTTATGGGTTCGTAGTGCCACTTCCCAGCCTGGGCAGTTGAAGGAAAGGCAGGGCTTCCTCTAAGGGCCACAGGCTGTGTTGCAGCAGTGATTCCTTATAACCAGAGATTTCCTCTCCTCTTTGGTAAAGTCGTGATGTCCCTCACAACTCCTAGACTGGCCACGAGTCTAGAATTTATTTGTCCAGGTCCATGATGTTTCCTTCCTGATCTATCTTCTCCTCTCACCCCAATTCTTTTTTTTTTTAAATTTAAATTTAAATTTTTTTTAATTTTATTTTTTATAAACATATATTTTTATCCCCAGGGGTACAGGTCTGTGAATCGCCAGGTTTACACACTTCACAGCACTCACCATAGCACATACCCTCCCCAATGTCCATAATCCCACCCCCCCACCCCCCCTCCCCCCATCAACCCTCAGTTTGTTTTGTGAGATTAAGAGTCACTTATGGTTTGTCTTCCTCCCAATCCCATCTTGTTTCATTTACTCTTCTCCTACCCCCTTAACCCCCCATGTTGCATCTCCTCTCCCTCATATCAGGGAGATCATATGATAGTTGTCTTTCTCCGATTGACTTATTTTGCTAAGCATGATACCCTCTAGTTCCATCCACGTCATCACAAATGGCAAGATTTCATTTCTTTTGATGGCTGCATAGTATTCCATTGTGTATATATACCACATCTTCTTTATCCATTCGTCTGTTGATGGACATCTAGGTTCTTTCCATAGTTTGGCTATTGTAGACATTGCTGCTATAAACATTTGTCTCACCCCAATTCTGTCTTGCTATCCTTGCTCCCTCTGTGGGAGGGAAAAGGGAGCATTGCCTGACTGACCTGGACTTGACTGACTCACTTCTTGCCATAGGACCTAAAGAATATCCCACTGTATCACCAGACCTTGAGATATTTTGCACTTCACGTAAGTAAGGAGTTGGGTCAGGGGAAGGTGGTTTTATTCCTCTTTCCTTGTATCTGAGATGACAGGGACAATTGTACCTACCTTCTGTTCAGACCAGTTGTGAAGGTCTTCTCTCCCATACCAACCAGATTGTCAGGTGGATAGAACCAAAAGTATGGATTATATGTTAATTTGTAGCTTTTTTGGAATAGTGTTTTTCTCTACTTCCCAACTAAATTTATTTTTCAAATGTTAATAAAAATGTTGTGAATGTGTAGGGGATTGCATGTATTCCATCCATGTTCTTGTATTTCTTTAAAGCAACATTAAGGAAAGGTACTACAGATAATAATTTTAAATATACAACCACAGTCTAATCACCATTGTATGATTTCTTTTTTAAAGATTTTATTTATCTATTTGACAGAGAGAGAGATCACAAGTAGGCAGAGAGGCAGGCAGAGAGAGAGGGAGAGGCAGGCTCTCCACTGATCAGAGAGCCCGATGTGGGGCTCGATCTCAGGACCCCGAGACCATGACTTGAGCCGAATGCAGGGGCTTAACCCACTGAGCCACCCAGGTGCCCCACCATTTTACCATTTTGGATATGATCTGCTATTTATACATTCATGGTTGTAGTTATAGGAAAGAATTGATTGAGTAATAGGGAAGGGAATTTCTTGAGTTAGGAGCCATGATCTCTTGGTAGATCATATTACCCCTGTTTTGGGAATGAGGAAACTGTGTTTCTGGGAGTTTAATAAACTTGTCAAAAATCACACATTTTCTGAGTGGCAGAATCAGGATTTTTAGCGAAACCCATGCTTTAACTGGAAAGTAAAGAGGAAGAGCTCGGTGACTTTTGTAATAAGGAAGCAGCTGGAGAAGCCCCAAGAGTGTGACTGTCCTTGCCAGACAGTTATTGGGAGAGAGTGGAGCAGCCTGAATGCTCTGGGTGATGGTTCTCGTACCTGGTTTGCTATACTCCTTAGTGTTTTGTAGTTAATCTCTTGAGTTAAAGTTGATGGAAATCAAGATAAGACTATAATTTGAATTTGAATTTAATCCTTCTTTGTTATAATTCCTTTCTCTCTCTCTCTCTCTCTCTCTCTCTTTTTTTTTTTTTTTTTTTTGGTCAGCCTTTCTTTGCTAATATTGTAATTCACAGATGAGAATTTAAAAGTTTGCTTCATTTAAGAAGCATCAGGAGACTGGCCTATTTTACTTGCAAATGGAGGGTTTATACTGAGTATTTACTTAGAAGGATTATTATGTTCTATGTCTTTTCACTATGTCTTTCACTTTTCACTATGTCTTTTCACCATTCTATGTCTTTTCACTAAATGATTTGGATAATATTTTGTTAGGAAATCTAAAAAAGGAAACAGTGTTATTTCAGATAGTGTACTTACACCTGGTGTCTGTGAAAATGACTACTCATTCATGTATTGTATGTCCACTTCTCTTTTGATAACTGCCCCATACCACCTAAAAGCAGAATGGTAGCTAATGTTTACAGAATGATGATGGTATCCCTTGACAGTTGGTGAAGGGAACCATTTTGCCCAATATTTCCCCATTTTCCCATCATCTCCTTTCTTGATCTTTACATGACATGAATAATAACAGGTACTATTACCAGCCGCTTTATTTATTGAGGATTTGTGTGTTACAGGCAGTATCTAAAGGCTCTATTATTATATCTGTGACCTCCTTTACACTCTGACATGATTTACATGAAGTAGGCACTACTGTTCTCATCTTACATACTATAGAAACATTTAGAGAGGTTAAGTAGCTTGAGTTAGTTGTGGCAGTACTGAGAGTTGAATCTGGGCTCTTGTCTAAAGCCTTTCCTTTTAACTACTATCTCTCATATATTATGTGCATTTTTTAGTAAATTGACTATAACATCCATGGTCCATGTTTTAAGTCTGTAGTCTCTTTTACCTTAGAACCTCATTACTTAAAGGAAACCTTCACATGTTTTGAACCTAAAGTAGTCATGGTAATTACTTTGATGTTCATAAGCACTTCTAGGGATAAAGCAGAGGGAAAGAGATCATGTTCAGTCAGTGAAGTTGTAATTTTGTTTGGTTTTTAAAGATAGATATTATGTGTCGGTTTCTTTGAAGACAGTTTATGTATGATAAGGGAAATGCAGCTTCCTTTAGAAAGTAGATGCTTACTGTTAATTAGCATCAATTTATTAGTATTTTATCTGGAATTTTAAAAATTGTGTTTAAAAGTTACAGGAGCTTATTTTTACTTAGGCTTTGTCTTCCTCCTTGGGCGTGTGAGTGGGATTATATTGACGTTTTCCTAGGCTAAAGTTGGCACAATAATGAGTTGGCTTATTAGCTTCCTTTAGAGGTTGATAAAGATACATTTTGGATTGTTTATAAATTCATAGATTTAAATATTTGTTATGTTTCAGTTCATTGCAATTCTCATCCTTACTGATAATCAAGTTTTACCATTTTTGGCAAAGGGAGCCTCTTCAACTTGGCTCCTGAACTCTGTTGATATCACGCTGGTAGTCTTACAGCTTTTTCCATCCTGCCCCAGGTCTAGAAATAGCCAAGTGTCCTTAGAACCCTGAATCCTTTTTCTAACTGCTGTTGTCTTTTTCACTCAACTGTCTCTCTTTATAGCCCCTAGAGAAATTCATTTTTATAAAAAAGAATGCAACTTTTCACTCCCTTCCCCCAAATGGATAAGTGGAATATTATCTTAAAAGAAGTTGAGATTAATAATCTCTAAAGCAGCAGTTCTCAACCTTTTTGGTCTCCAGACTCTTTTATATTCTTAAAATTATTAAGGGCTCCCAAAATTTATATTTATGAGGTTGATATCAATCCATATTTAACATATTAGAAATTAGAACTAAGATTAAAAAATTATTTCTTCTTAATGCATTTTAAAATAACAATAAAACCATTGTATGTTAACATATTTTTGAAAAATATATATATTATAAGATTTTATTTTTTTGAGAGAGAGAAAAAGAGAGGGAGAGATTGAGAGAATGAGTGGGAGGAGGGGCGAAGGGAGAAGCAGACTCCCTGCAGATCAGGGAGCCTGATGTGGGACTCAGTCCTAGGATCCTGAGATCATGACCTGAGCTGAAGGCACCAGAAAAATAATTATATTTTTTAAAGCAAAAGTGTTAAATGAGAAAAGTGGGATTGCTTTGTATTTTGCTAATCTCTTTAATATCTGGCATTGTAGAAGATAGCTGGATTGTCATACTTACGGATTTAATCTTTTGCAATATGTTGTTTTTGTTGAGATACATGAAGAAAATCTGGCCTCAGATATGTGGTTAGAAAAAGGAAGAGTATTTTAATAACCTTTTCAGATAATTGGGAATATTATTATTATTTTTTAAAAAGAGATTTTATTTATTTATTTGACAGAGAGATCACAAGCAGACAGAGAGGCAGGCAGAGAGAGAGGGGGGAAGCAAGGCTCCCCGTTGAGCAGAGAGCCTGATATGGGGCTCGATCCCAGGACCCTGAGGTCACGACCTGAGCTGAAGGCAGAGGTGTAACTGAGCCACCCAGGTGCCCCATGAATATATATATATATTTTTAAAGATTTTATTTATTTATTTGACAGAGATCACAAGTAGGCAGAGAGGCAGGCAGAGAGAGAGGGGGAAGCAGGCTCCCCTCTGAGCAGAAAGCCCGATGTGGGGCTCGATCCCAGGACCCCGGGGACCATGACCTGAGTCGAAGGCAGAGGCTTTAACCCACTGAGCCACCCAGGTGCCCCTGAATATTATTTTTTGATAGTACATTGAAACTTGGCAAATGGAAGGTTTTTTTTTTTTTTTTAAAGATTTTATTTATTTATTTGACAGACAGAGATTACAAGTAGGCAGAAAGGCAGGCAGAGAGAGAGGAGGAAGCGGGCTCCCCGCTGAGCAGAGAACCCGATGCGGGGCTCGATCCCAGGACCCTGGGATCATGACCCGAGCCGAAGGCAGAGGCTTTAACTCACTGAGCCACCCAGGCGCCCCAAATGGAAGGTTCTTAAAAGTTAATTAGAATGTAGAATTTACAACTATAGCAGTGGGCTTTCGATACTTGGTTACATTAAAGTCCGTTGGTGTATGTTGTAGTTTGAGTGGCTCTTCAACTCATGAATGCAGTTAGTAATTTGGAAAATACTGATTCTCAGTGATGTTGCAGATCTTTGAAATCTTGACACGTTTTCATTATACAGTATCAAAAAATCACATCTATTAATATCATCACAGATCTCAAGAAAAGTCTATAAATATTAGGAAGCTATCAAGCTTCTGGTGGCAGATACAAGTTTTCCAGAATTCTGGTTTTCACTCAGGCCTGGGTTTTATCATTTGCCATAAGATGGCTGCCAGATACCAAAGATTAAATAACCACGGTTTGAATGTCAGTCGTTCTTCAAGTAGAAATCATGCTCCACAAAAAAAGTAGCTAGTAATTCTAGTGCTTTTTCTTGACCACCATTGTAGTTTGGTATGCAGCAGAAGTGTTTTATTTGTACTTCTGTCTCCTTGTCCAACATATTAAAAAGATGTGTGCCCAAGGGTTGAGATTTAATAAAATCAGTAGTCTTTACTATTTCAGTAAGGACATTCTTTTAACCCACTGAGCCACCCAGGCGCCCCATCAGTAAGGACATTCTTTTAAAGATTTTTATTTATTTGACAGAGGGAGACACAGCAAGAGAGGGAACACAAACAGGGGGAGTAGGAGAGGGAGAAGCAGGCTTCCCGCTAAGCAGGGAGCCCGATGTGGGGCTCGATCCTAGGACCCCAGGATCATGACCTGAGCCGAAGGCAGACGCTTAAGCCTGAGCCACCCAGGTGCCCTTCATTAAGGACATTCTTAAGTGAAACTTGATTGCTGTGTGTGTGTGTGTGTGTGTGCGTGCGTGCGTGTGTACGCGCGCGCATGTGCGCGCGTGCGCTCTTGCATACGCACACACACAGCAGTGCGCGTGCACACACACAGCTCAGTGGCTACTAGAGCAGTTCAACATTACTATGTTGATTCATGCTAAGATTCTGGCAGTTTTTGGTACCATTGATTTTGTACCATGACTGCAAATGTAAACACAATTGAGAAAGGCAAATAACATTGTAGTGTTATTATGAAGTAATGTTTTGACCTTGCAGACCCCTGCAAGGGTTATGAACCACACTTTGAGAACCAGTGTTCTAAATTTTTTGAAAGTGCTCAGAAGTCTTTATGAATCTTCCTATTTTCTCATCTTCTGTTAATACAATCTAGATTTCTTCAAGTTCTACTGTTCCAAGTAAAGAAAATAACTTATTACTCAATTTTACCACTTTCAGCATGCCTCGGTGGCTCAGTAGGTTAAGCCTCTGCCTTCAGCTCAGGTCACGATACCAGGGTGCTGGGATGGAGCCCTGCATAGGGCTCCCTGCTCAGTGGGGAGTCTGCTTCTCCCTCCTCTGCCTGCTGCTCCCCCGGCTTATGCTGGCTTATGCTGGCACGCTCTCTGTCAGATAAATAAATAAAATCTTTTTTAAAAAAAGTTTAGATTCTTAGATTAGGGTGGTGGTAGTAGTGGGGAGTGCTACCCACTTTTTGGACACTGCCATCTGTTTCATTTTCTTGCATCAATGAGAAAACACCTCTAACACTGCAGCCTAATGAAGACGTAAAGAGCTTAGGTTTGTGTTTGCTTTTATGCGGAAATTTTTCTCCAGCACTGAATAATAGTACCCAGATATCGACTAATAAGGATAGATTTAAAAAAATACTTGAAAATATTTTAACCTAAATTACTAAATTGTAGAATACATTGATCATATGTCAGCACACAGGCAATATATTAATGCATTGTCTCATATAAACATTCTTAGCCTGGTATCAATCATAGTTTGTCTGGCTCAGCTCACCTTTTTAAGGTTGAGAATATTATATTTCCCTATACAAGAAATCTTCTAGCTGTTCAAGATTAAAGTAGATATTCTGGCAAGATATCATAAAAATGTTATGAAGAACTTAAGAGCTTCATTCAGTATTTTCTTTTTATAAACCACCTGTTGTCTTATATGCACAGTCTGTACATTTGAACAAAGTGCTCATCACTTGTCAGCCGTCAGTGGCAGCATAGAGATGATTTGTGGTACTTGTGTTGCAAGAAGTTCTTTTGTATTTGTGACATCAGCTTTGTTTTATACAATTAAAGTATTACACGCTAGAATAATCTAAATTGCAACCACTAAATGGTGATGTAGTCGTTCTTGCCTTGAACTGAATTTGTTTACTGATTATATGCAGCTATCGGCTACTGTTAAACTTAACAGTTTTATAAAAATTTCCCCCTTACTTTGGTAGCAAATCAAGGTGGTTATATTATTAAAGGTTTTCTCGATTTTAAAATTTGCCTTCGATAAATATTACATTAAGAGATAAAATGTAGAAGACCCCACCTGTGTAGAAAATCTTTCAATTATACTATTTGATTTTCAAATGAAGTTTAATACTCCTAATATGATACATTCATGATCACTTTAATAATGTTCTAATTTTTAAATTCCCAGTTAAAAGCATTTTGTAGTCATTTTTATTCATTTTCTTCTGTTAAAAGGAACAAAGTATAACTGTTTGATTAAGACTTAAGATTGATACTAAAATAAATATTTAGACTATTAGATAACTTCTTTTATACTTAAGGTAATATTAACTTTACACAGCAGTCTGGATGCTTAGAGAACTTCACCCATGGATTCTAAGTAATCTGAATTTTTTCCCTTTGGTGTCTTATTAAATAATTCTGGTTATAATTTATTTAAGTAAGTTAATAGCACTAGTATATTGACATTATTTAAATTGACAAGTATTTTCTTTAGATAATTTTTTTCGGTGAACAAAATTTAGAACTAATGGAATAAAATTACTCACTTAAAGCAAATTTATCTTGCTTTAATTTATCCTAAAAAGCTTTAGGAATGTCACCGTTCACTTTTTATTTTAATAATAAGTAAAAGGTATAGTACATATAAGTGTTTTTTCCAAGGTAGCCAGTGGTATATCTCTGCAATATAATTGGCTTGCTACCCTTTGACAATAGTTCATATACAGAAACTCTACATGAGCTCAGTGATTCAAAAGCAGAAAACTACTTACAAATAAGGCTTTTTTCTTCTTTTTAGAAATAGTCTGAATTTAAATGGGAACTTTATATTTGCAGGAACAAAATTTGGAGTTTCATTTTCACTGCTTAGTTGCTATGATATGAGTGATAGAATATAGTGGACATTAGTGTATAAGTAAATGATTAGATGAGTCATAAGATGGAACATCTGCCTCAGAAGGCCTCTCAGACAGCATAAGTTATGTTGCTGAAGTCTCTAATCAGTGCATCTGTCCCTGAGACTTCAGTTGGTGCAAGGATAGTTTTCTATTTTGGATTAGTTACTATATGAAGGCAGCATATTAAACATTTTTTTCTCATGCATGCAACTGGAAAATTTGGGCTTGTGATATCTGAATAAAAAAATTACAGCATTTTTTTGAGCATAGTAATAATTAAGGGATAGCAATATATGTATAAACTTTTACTTTTACATGCCTTAAAATGGTTATTTATGGTAGGATTTTACATTAGAAACCCATAGATGCTTACCAGAGGAAATTTTCTTGTAAATACTGATGTTACAACTGGAAAGAAATCCAGATTGAGGCTGAAACACAGCAGGATTCAGATGGGATATTTAACTAAAACAGAAGCCTATATTTTGGGTCCCTTCTGAACTGGAACATTCCTATAGTTTTAAAATTGCTACCAGAGAGAGTGGGGGTGGGGGTGGATAGGGAAGAGTAATGGTAGCAGTAACCAAACCCAGCCCAAATCCTAACTAAATACAGGCACATCTCAGAGATATTGTGAACACACAGACCACTGCAATTAAAAAAAAAAAAAAAAAAAGTGTGTGTGTGTGTGTGTGTGTGTGTGTGTGTGTGTGTGTGTGTGTGTAGTGATAAATTGAGTCAAATGATTTTTGGTTTCTCAGTGCACAGAAAAGTTCTGTTTACCCTATACTAGTAGTCTGTTAAGTGTGTAAAAGCAGTATATCTAAAAAAATAGTATACATAATTTAATTAAAAATACTTTCTTGTTAGAAAATGAAAACCATCATTTGAACTTTCAGCATGTTTTTACTAGTGGAGGGTCTTGCCTTTGTGCTGATCAGGATGGTGGTTGGTGAAGGTCCAGGTGGCTGTGGTTATTTCTTAAAATAACAATGAAGTTTGCTGCTTGATTGACTTTTTCTTTCACAAATGATTTCTCTGTAGCTGTTTGATAACATTTTATCCATAGTAGAACTTCTTTCGAAGAGAATCCTCTCAGACCCTGCTGTTACTTTATCAACTAAGTTTATGAGGTATTCTAAATCTTTTGTTGTCATTTCAACAGTATTCACAGCATCTTTACCTGGAATAAATTCCATCTCAGGAGACCACTTTTCTTGCTCATCATTAAGAAGGAACTCTTCATCTGTTCAGGTTTTATTATGAGATTGCTGTAATTCAGTCACATCTTCAAGCTCCACTTCTAATTCTAGTTCTTCTTGCTATTTCCGTCACATCTGCTGTTCTTTCCTCCACCAAAGTATTGAACCCCTCAAAGTCATCCATGAAGGTTGGAATCAACTTCTTTCAGACTTCTGTTAATGTTGACATTTTGACCTCTTCCCATGAATCACAAATGTTCTTAATAGAACTTTTCCTTTGTATTCACAGCTTGGTTGATTTGGCACAGGAGGCCCAGCTTTCGGCCTATCTTGGCTTTTGACATGCCTTCTTCCCTAAGCTTAATCATTTCTAGTTTTTGATTTAAAGTCAGAGATGTGCAACTCTTCTTTCTTTTGAACCATATAGTGTTATTAATTGGCCTCATTCCAATATTGTTGTCTCAGGGAATGGGGAGGCCTAAGGAGAAGGAGAGAGACCAGGAATGGTCAGTCGATGGAGTAGTCAGAACACAGAACATTTATCAAGAATTTGCCATCTCATATAGGCGCAGTTCATGGTGCCCCAAATTAGTTGCAGTAGTAACATCAAAGATCAGTGGTCACAGATCACCATAACAAATGTAATAATAATGAAAAAGTTTCGGGGCGCCTGGGTGGCTCAGTGGGCTAAAGCCTCTGCCTTTGGCTCGGGTCATGATCCCAGAGTCCTCGGATCGAGCCCCACATCAGGCTCTCTGCTCAGCGGGGAGCCTGCTTCCTCCTCTCTCTCTCTCTCTCTGCCTGCCTCTCTGCCTACTTGTGATCTCTGTCTAATAAATAAACAAAAATCTTAAAAAAAAATAATGAAAAGTTTCAAGTATTGCAAGAATACCAAAATGTGACATAGAGACACGAGATGAGTAAATGCCTTTGGAAAAATTGCACTGATAGACTTGTTCAACATGGGATTGTCTTTCAGTTTGTAAAGAGCACAGTGTCTTTGAAATACAATACAACAAGGCACATGCAAATGTCCCCTAAAGGCGTTGGAAAAGAAAAGGCTTGTCTCTTTTCCAGCATAAAAACTATTTACCTCAACTCTGTTCTTTTACACAGGACGTTGAGCTTTCAACAAAAAATCACAAGGCATAACTAAAGGCAAGACAAAACATACTCAAGATAAAAAGCAGCAATTGGAACTAAGCTCAGATATGATACAGATGTTAGAACTGTCTGAAAGGGAATTTAAAATAACTGATTAACATGTTAAATAAAGGCTCTAACAGAAAAGGTGAACAACAGGCATGATCAGATGGGTAATTCCAGCAGGAGAATGGGAGAATAGTCACGTGGACATACTGTTAGTGAAAAACACAGTAACACATAAAGAATACCTTGAGCAGTCTCATTAGTAGACTCCACACAGCCAAGGAAAGATAGGTTAAAAAAAATCTTGACCTTTAGATAGGTCAAATGAAATTACCCAAACTGAAACACATAGAGAAGAAAACTTCAAAAAAATAAAATAAAAAGAATATTCAAGAGCAGTGGGAAGACATCAGAAGGTCTAACATACGCATGCCTGAAATATCAGGAGGTAAACAGAACGAGGTGAAAGAAATATTTTAAGAAATAATGATTGAGAATTTTCAAAAAATAGTGAGCCACAAAACCATAGATTTGAGAAGCTCAGAGAATGACAACTTGGATACGTAACCCATGCACACCCATATTCAGACTGTTAAAAACAAAAGTCAATGAAAAAATGTTAAAGGCACCCAAGGAAAAAAGAAATATTTTGAAAAAGAACAAAGAACAAAGATAGGAATTTTGTCTGATAGCTGACTTTTCTTAAGAAACTATGGGAGCCAAAAGACAGTATAGTGAGATTTTTCAAGTGCTGAATGAAGAAAAACTGTCAGCCTAGAAATAAATACCCAATGAAAATATCTTTCAAAAATGAAGGAGAAATATTTTTCCTTAGGCAAACAAAAACTAGGCATTCATTGCCAACTGACCTACTCTATAAGAAATGTTAAGCAGGTATTTCATGCAGAAAGAGTATGCTCTGCACAAACTTAGATTTACGCAAAGACTACTTAGGGGGAAAATTAATTTTTAATTATTCTGACAGGAAGGTCAGCCAGTTTTTTATATGAAGGGCTAGATTATAAATATTTTAGGCTTTGAGAGCCATAAAGTCTGTTAGATCTACTCAACTTTGTGATTGTAGTGTGAAATATGCAAACGAATGAGCATCATGTATTCCAGTAAAACTTCATTTCTAAAAACAGGTGATGGGCTAGATTTGGCTCATGGGCCCACCCTTGCTCTAAAAGATAACTGTCTGAAACAAAAATAGCAGCAATGTATTACATGTTTATGGTGTATTTAAAGAGTAAAAGATGATGGGACGCCTAGGTGGCTCAGTGGGATAAGCGTCTGCCTTAGGCTCAGTTCATGATACTTAGGGTCCTGGGATCAAGTCCCTCGTGAGTCTGCTTCTCCCTCTCCCTCTGCTGCTCCCCCTGCTTGTGCTCTTTTGTGCTCTCGCTTTCTCTCTTTCTCTCAAATAAATAAATAAAATCTTTAAAAAGAAAGAGTAAAAGATGACAGCAGTAGCATGAAATGTAGAAGAGAGTAATTGGAAATACATTATTGTAATGTGTTTATACTGTATATGAAATGGTATGGTATTATTGAAGGTGGGCTCAGATTAATTAAAAATGTATTTTGTAAGCCTTTGGACAGCTACTAAAATTTTTGAAAAGTCAAATTATAAATCTATAGAGGCAATGAAATGGAATTATGAAAAAATCCTCAGCACAAGGTAAGTTAGAGGAAGAAAGAAGCAAAGAATAGAGGGAACAAATAGAAAATAGCCAGCAAGGCAGTAAATTTTAATCCAGTTATATCAATAATCCCACTGAATGTGGATGCTCTAAATCAGGGATTGGCAAATATTTCCAGCTAATTTCATTTGTTTGTACACATTTGCTATGAACAAGAGAGTTTCTGGACATATAAGGACATCTAGAATTTAGATACTCATATAAATGCCTGAGGAGGGATTCTACTATTTCAGTTCAATGGTAATTTAGTTTCAAGAAATAATTATCATTTTAGGGGAATAAATTATCTTGGGTGTGAGTTGATAAGAGGGCACGTTGTATTTCAGACTTTAAAAATACCAATCTGAGGGGCACCTGGGTGGCTTAGTGGGTTAAAGCCTCTGCCTTTGGCTCAGGTCATGATCCCAGAGTCCTGGGATCGAGCCCCACAGAGCCCCACATTGGGCTGTCTGCTCAGCAGGGAGCCTGCTTCCTCCTCTCTCTCTGCCTTCCTCTCTGCCTACTTGTGATCTCTGTCAAATAAATAAATAAAATCTTTAAAAAAAAATACCAATCTGAGGTAAAGGAAAAAGCATTACTGTAAATATACATTGACACTTTTCTGTCTTACCAGTTTCCTTAATCACATTGGTTCAGGAGTTACTTTTTAATGTAGGAAGTTTTCAAAATTCATTTGTGAAATAGCAGCTGTTATTGCTGTACGCATTCATCCCTAGGACTAGCTATATTTTTTCCTTGGGAATTCTGCTGCGTGTATTGCAGTAGACATGCTTCTGAATTACTCTTTGGTAAATACTAATGTGCAGAAGATAAAAATCTGTGCTTAATACCGTGTTTGGTAACTTCATGTAAAAAAGTTGAGGCAGTACTTACTGACTTGGAAGGTAAGAATTTCACATATTCAAAATAGAAGTCACCCAATTATTTCAAAAGAGATTTGTGGTTTTTCAGTTCCAGTTTTGTTACTCACCTACATAGTTTTGTGCAAGCAGTAACACTTAAGCTTCTTGAGTGAAATGGAGATTATGATAACTCCTGGTTTATAGGCTCATAGTGAGGTTTAAATGAGATATAATGTATATCAGACACTAAATACTGAGAAATAATATACAAATTTAAATAAGAAATAATTGCACTACATCAAAAACTAATGATGTGTACTATGTGGTGACTAACAACATAATAAAAATTGCTTTGAATATGTAATTGTATATGTGATTCAAAACGAAAAATTATGTATGAAAGGATTAGAGAAAACTTGCTTCATGTCTGTATCTACCATGTCCCCCTTACAACTCTAGTATTTATTTTTGCTAGTTTCTTTTTCCTTCTACAGGTTCTTTATACAAATACAAACAGGTTAAGTTAAATGTTTTTTTTTTTCCCTTTCCCAAACAAAAAGCCTACCATAAACACTGTGGTGAACCTTGCTTTTTGGCATTTAAGATATTCTGGGGAGTTCTCCAGAACAGTGCACAGAGATCATTTTCATTTTTCTTCACAGATGTATTGTATTCCATTGTGTGGTTGAATTGTCATTTATTCAGAAGGTGCTGAATTCTTGGGTTGTTTCCAGTTTTTTCTCTGATTATATCACGTGCTACAATTGATAATATAGCGCATATGTCATTTCATACACATTCAAGTTTATGAGAGATAGATTCTTAGAAATGGGCTCGTTGGGCTAAAGGGAAAACCTATTCATTGGTAATCATGGCAGGTACTGCCACATTTCCTTCCTAGGGGTTATAATTTTTGTATTGCCACCAGTAGTGTATGAGAACACTTCTCTATAACCTTGCTCACAGAATGTGTGTTCAGCTTACAGAGTTTTTGCATACCATCAGAAGCATTGGTATGCAAGTGTAGTTTTACTTAGCTTTTCTTGTTATTAGTAAGATTCAGCATCTTTTTATATGTCTAATAGCTTTTAATTTGATTTAATTTTTTAAAATTTAATTTAATAGTTTGTATTTTTCTGTGGATTGCCTATTTATATTGCTGGCCCATTTCCTATTGGGTTGTACTTTCTTTCATTTTATTTCCCTCAACAACTAAGAATTCTTTATGTGTTGGGAATTTTAGCTCGGTATTATATGAGTTGCTGATATTTTTTCCCACTTTGTCATTTGTCTTTGGCTTTGTTTATGGTATGTTTTGCTATACAAAATTTTTTTTTTTTTTGGTAGTTGAACTAAATTGTTACCAAAAAGGTCTTCCCCAGCTCAAAGTTATAAAATAATTTGCCTGTATTTTCTTTCAGTATGTTTATGGTTCCATTCTTTATTTTTAAATCTCTAAATCATTAAGAGTTTATTTTTGTATATACTGTGAGGAATGGGTCCTACTTTATTTTTACTTATTTGAGAATGGCTCTTTTGTTGTCAAATAATATTTATTAGAAGTCTTTCCTTTACTTCTCTGAGATGCCCCTTCATTGTATGCTGGATTCCTATAAATGTTTGGGTCTACTTTGAGTCTTTTTAGTCTGTTTCATTAGGGTAAGTTTATTCATTTGCTAGTGTGACATTTTTTAAATTGTTAAGACTTCATATATATTGTAATAACTGGTAGGGCTGCTCCCTTTATTTAAGAGTGTTCCTGGCTAGTCTTTTTTGTTTATTCTTCCTCTGTAAACTTATTTAATCAGCTTTCCTCATCCCAGAAAACAGAAAACTAAAAAGGAAAGGAAAAGAAACCTTGTTGGAATTATTGTGATGGCATTAAACTTACAAGTTAATTAACAAGAATTTACGTTCTTTCCATTTAAAAACACGATACATTCTTTTACTTGTTTAAGTCTACTTTTGAAATGTTTAGAAATGTGCTAAAGGTCCCCTTTGTGTTGGTTTTGCACATTTCTTGTAAAATTTATTTCAGGCATTTTATCTTTTGTCTGTTGACGGTATTGTAAGTGTAGTCTTTGCTTCTGTTGTATTTTCTGACTGTTGCTTGTATATTAAGAATGTTTTTTTAAAAAAAGATTTAGGGGTGCCTGGTTGGCTCAGTCATTAAGCATCTGCCTTCAACTCAGATCATGATCCCAGAGTCCTGGGATCAAGCCCCACATCAGGCTCCTTGCTCAGCGGGGAGCCTCCTTCTCCTGCTGTTCTCCTGGTCATGCATGTGTGCTCTCTCTGTCAAATCAGTAAATAAATAAAATCTTTAAAAAAATAAAAAAATAAAACAAAATTTTAAAAGATTTATTTATTTATTTTAGAGAGAAAGAGAGTGAGAGAGCATGTCTGTGAGTGGGAGAGAGAAGGAGAGAGAGAATCTTAAGTAGGCTCTACGTCCAGTGCGAAGCTCAACTCGGGACTCGACCTCAGATCATGACCTGAGCCGAAACCAAGAGTTGGATGCTCAACCAACTGAATCACCCAGGTGTCCCTGAAATAACTTGAGATTTATAAAAAAGTTTCAAAGATAGCACTGAGAGTTCTCACGTATTCCTCATTCAGTTTGTTTCCCCTTATCATTTTATCATGGTACATTTGTCAGAACTAGGAAACCAACATTCATATATTATTGTTAAGTAAACACCAGACTATTTGGATTTCATCAGTTTATCCACTAATGTCCTTTTGCCATTCTGGGATCCAGTTCAGGATACTACATTATATCTACTTGCCATGTTTCCTTAGTCTTCCCTGGTCTCTTCTGATAACTTCTTAGTCTTTCCTTCTTTTTCATGACCTTGATAATTTTGACTGTTGAGGTATTTTGTAGTATTTCCCTCTAATGGGGCTTATGTGGTGTTTTTCTCATGATTAGATTGAGGTTGAGTTTTGGAAAGAATACCACAGAGGTGGAGTGCCCTTCATATCATGGACAGGAGAACATGCTATCTGTATTTTATATCAGTGATGGTATAAACCTTGATCACTTGGTGACAGTGGTATTTGTCAGGTTTCTCCACTGTGAAGTTACTATTTTTTTCCTTTTCAGTTTTTCTTTTCTTTGGAAGCAAGTCAGATCTAGCCTACACTCAAAGGGCAAGGGGAAAATACCCATTTTTGAAGGCTATATTTAATCTGGTAGGTATCAACCTGGATGTCCACCAGACGAAATTTGGATGCTTGAATTTTTCTGCTTTGATGCTATGGTTAGCTAACTAGTCAGCATGGAACCAGGCTGGAATTTCCTTCTTTAGCTGCACAGAGTATAGCCTACTAGTTTGGAGCAAGAGAGAAAAAAAATGGCATCACAGATTATACCTGTACACTTCTCCAAATGCCTTATTCTTTTCTCTTTGTCATCTTGATTTGGAAATTAAAGTCAGTTCAGTCTCTGGAGACCTCAACATTTCTGGTAGTATTAATGGGAAGAAGATTTACTGAGTACCATTCATTGAGTCCATTTGGGGTTAGGATTGTGCTAGACCTTTTACATGAATTATGTTTAATCTTTAGAATAATACTCAGAGGAAAGTACCACTATTATTTATATTTTACAGATGAGGAACCTACGACTTAGGTTTTGACTTGCCTAATGTCATTCAACTTGTAAGTGGCAGTATCCAGATGAAAGCCATCCCCCTACCCCCTTCTTCTTTTTTTTTTATTCTCTTATATATCACAGTTCACGAGTTCTTTTGTCTCTACATCTATGAGAACAGACTAGTTATTAAATAGAGGGATAAGATAGCTATTTGGTATTCTCAACGGGTAGTATGGAGAGATAAAGATCACTAATGGTATGTGATGTAACCAGATTTTCAGGTTAGGATATTCTCTTCCCAAACCTAGATTTTGTGCCTCGTCTTTTCCTCCCCTATTTTCTCTACCCTAGTGTATACTTCCTGAATATATGAAGAAATTCTTAAGAGACTAGATTCTTCTTGTTTCAGTACTGGCTCACTGTTGCTCAAGTGGTGGTTGGATTATCAAGTCTGACTTTGCCATTGGCCAGTTTACTGTAATGCCGGTGGCCTACTTTCTGCCAACCTGGAATCTTGATGTGCCATTGCATTATAACTGATTCCTCCCTCACAACTGGTGGGAATGAGATAAACATGATTTTTCCTGGAAGTAAGTTCTGTGCAGGTATTAGCAAAAATTGACCTTTTTTCCTTTTTGTTAAAGTAGTGTCCCATTTTATTAAAGAGGTGTCAGAGCTTTTTTTAGTGGTATCTTTAGAGATTTATTATAGACAATAAACAGAATGTTTAAAAAGTAAAATATGTTGTATATTTGATAGTAATAAATACAAAGAAAAATGATGTAGGAAAAGAGGATATAGTGTTGGGGTGGGGTTTGCAATTTTAAATACTACAAGGGGAGGCTTCCCTGAAAAGTTGACATTCGAGTAAAGAACTGATGCGAGGTGAGGAATCAAGTCATGTCAATATTTGAGTACAGATACAACAGCAAATGCAAGGCCCTGAGGCAGTGGGGCCATGGAATTCTGTCATTCCATGTCCACCTGTATCATATACTCTGTTTCCTCTTATTGTAACAGGTGAGTGTTTTTGCCACAGCCAGCTCCTCCACTTGCATATACAGTCTGCTTCCCTCTCTCTCATTTTGGACTATGATCCCACTGCCATGCCATCTTTTTTCCATATCACGGGTACAGATACAGAAAACCTCTATGGATTTGCTCTCATGACAGTATAAACATGGTGTAATGAATCCCTCCAGCTACTATTTCATTTCTCTGTTCTTCACAACAAAACTGAAAAGATCTTGTTTATACTTTTTTTTCACATTCCTTTTTTTCTTTTTCCTTGTCCCCCCACCCCCACCCCAGTGAGCTTTTGCCCCTAAAAGAGCATTTAAGAATGCTCTTGTCAGGACGCCTGGGTGGCTCAGTTGGTTAAGCAGCTGCCTTCAGCTCAGGTCATGATCCCAGCGTCCTGGGATCGAGTCCCACATCGGGCTCCTTGCTCGTCCGGGAGCCTGCTTCTCCCTCTGCCTCTGCCTGCCATTCTGTCTGCCTGTGCTCGCTCTCTCTCCCTCTCTCTCTCTGACAAATAAATAAATAAAATCTTAAAAAAAAAAAAAAAGAAGAATGCTCTTGTCTAGGTCACCAGTGACCTTCCTGTTGCCAAATGCCTTTTTTTTCCCATTTTTCTTTCAAGTTGAATATTAGCCAGCTGTTTACTTGTTTAATATTCATTTGTCTCTGTAGTATGTAAGTTCTGTGATAGCAGACGCATGCGTGCTCCTCACTGTTGAATGAGTGGGTGAGTGATGCTGTAGACCTCCTTATACAGACCTTATATACACTATCATCTACTTGCCAGATTTTTTCCCCTTAGGGTAAATTCCTAAAAGTAGAATTACTGAGTCAAAGGGTGTACACATTTAAAAACATTTTAAAAAAATATTTTACTTATTTATTTTTGTGCCCGTGTGTGTGAGAGAGAAAGCCCGAGTGGGGGGGTGGTGGTCAGGCAGAAGGGGTAGACAGAAAAAGCAGACTGCCCACTGAGCAGGGAGCCTGATGCGGGGACCTGATCCCAGGACACTGGGATCATGACCTGAGCCGAAGGAAGACACTTAACCTACTGAGCCACCCAGGCACCCAAAGGGTGTGCACATTTTAAAGGTTTTTGTTACTTAGTAAGCCATTTCCTTAACCAAAACATACTCTTAGCATTTGTTTATGTTTAAGGATTTGGCATTTATTATGAATACCTCTTAAATACTTTCACTATTTTAGATTTGTATCTTTTCCCAGATTGGCAGGATCAAATTATGTATGCCAAAAATCCAGTATAACTTGCAATTTCATATTCTGTCAGGGCTAGGTAGTCTAATAGAGAAGGGTCTTCCTGAAGTTTTCTGTGCACGGAGTAGACTTCTAAGTAGACTTAGAAGATTATTGAAACAGTATGACTGTCTTTATGAAAGAGGTTTAAGGGGCGCCTGGGTGGCTCAGTGGGTTAAGCCGCTGCCTTCGGCTCGGGTCATGATCTCAGGGTCCTGGGATCAAGCCCCACATCGGGCTCTCTGCTCAGCAGGGAGCCTGCTTCCTCCTCTCTCTCTGCCTGCCTCTCTGCCTGCTTGTGATCCCTGTCTGTCAAATAAATAAATAAAATCTTTAAAAAAAAAAAAAAAAAAAGAGGTTTAAGCCATTATACTGCATCCTGCTGTCTTATCTGAGGAATAACACATTTGCTAAAGGAGTTTTCCTTTAGATTGCTGCCCCAGTCAGAGGTCAAGCAGTGTGGTAACTATACTTTTGCTATATTGATTGTAGAAGTAGAGCACTAACACACACACACACACGCACACACACACTCTTATACTCTGATAATACGGCTGGATTTCTGATGCTGGATTTAAAGCTCAGGATTCTGGTTTTCCTTACATGTTCCCAGTATTTTGTAGTCAAAATGAAGTCATAGCAATTGATGAGAATAAAAATGGATGCATGTGTTATAGTTGTTCTTAGTGTTATACTGAGTATAAAGTTGTTTTCCACATAACTTATATATTATATTTAGCCTAACAAAGTTTATTTTATTATGGAATCTTTGGATCTTTTTCCCTAATTTGACAGAAATGTTTCTGCTACTGTTAATTAGCTAGTAACTGATTTTTGTGAGCTTCAGTTAAAGTATTTTGCTTGATTACATGTTATAAAAGGATATTAAGGTTATCCTAGGCTGCACAACTCAGTTGTTTTATGCTGGCTTATTGTTAGGAATAGTTTCTTGTAAAATTGGGAGAGAAGGGAAGGTAAAAGTAAAAAAAAAAAATTAAAGATATATCAAGATATTTTCTCTTTCATTAAGGTTTCTCAGTAAATCTTTTTCTATTTTTGGTTATCATTATATGACTGGCAAGTGAAAAGTAAGTTCAGTTCTAGTCTAGAATGTTTTAGGAACATGGAGTTTTTAAGTTATAGCCATTACTACTATCTAATAATTGATGGCAAACATTTATTAAGTATCTGCAGTATCAGAATTAAAACTCTAAGGGCTGAATTAGTAAAATACATAATATATCTGTTCTTAAAAAGTTCACAACCAAATGGAGAGTTAAGATGAATGATGGAATTCATGATAACTCAGAATTATAGGTGAATATGCTGTGTATTCTAAGGGCATATAGTTTTAGGAAGTTTATTATAATGTTGTTACATTTGGCATTTATTATGAATACCTCTTAAATACTTTCACCACCAGTTGAAGTGTCTGTATAATTTTTGTATATTATCAAGCCATCCTGCACAATCCTTTGTCTGACAGATAATTGAGCAAAGACAATTATTTTTTTAAAGATTTTATTATTTATTTAATAGAGATCACACATAGGCAGAGAGAGAGAGAGAGAGAGAGAGAGAGGGAAGCAGGCTCCTCACGGAGCAGAGAGCCCAATGTGGGGCTCGACCGCAGGACCCCGAGATCATAACCCGAGCCTGAGGCAGAGGCTTTAACCCACTGAGCCACCCAGGTTCCCCTGAGCAAAGATAATTATTGATAGATACTTAAAATTTTTTAAGTATTTTAAAATATTTCTAAGTTAAGACAGAGTACCCGTAAAAGAGCCTTGTAGGCCAGCGAATATATATATATATATATATATATATATATATTTGAATATCCAGCATTTGGACATGAAATTTGGACTATTTAATTAACTGAACTCAGATATTATGATATAATGCTCATGCATAGGGCGCCTTGGTGGCACAGTCAGTTAAGTGCCAGCTCTTGGTTTTGGCTCAGGGTCTTGGGATCGAGCCCCACATTGGGCTCCCCACTCCATGTCAAGTCTCCTTAAGACTTTCTCTCCCCACCCCCGCACGCTCTTGCTCTCTCAAATAAATAAATAATGCTCATGCATGGCTGTTTTGAGAAGTTTCTGTTTATTTAAACTTCGGCGTGTGGTACTAATAGCCAGCAATTTTTCATGTTTTTTCAAACTGTAGCCATTAAATTGTACTTTGAGAATTTTTGGTTTTAGAATTTCATTAGTGAGTGTTTTGTAATTTCCTTGGTTGTTCCCCCCTACCATGACCCCTCCCCAGTAGAAATAAAATAAACTACTTGTAGTTAGATATAGAAGATGCATGAACACATGTGTATATAATTGCTCATATCTTTTTAATGTAAGCATTATTCTTGGTTTAAATTTAAATTCTAGACCTCAGATCATAAATTAAACCAATCTAAAATAAGGCAAGTAAGCCATAATGTTACGGCATCTTCCTTATTCTACTCTTCTGTACTTCCTGGTGGAAGTGGAAATTTTAAAAATAAGAGGGGATACTCCTTAGAAGGAAAGTTAATGATGTTATCTCTTAAATAATTGTTAAATTGTTTTTTTCTTTTAAAAACTTGCACTAGTTTTTAGAAGTCAGGAGTTTATATAGTTGGTACAAGTTTGGAGAGCTAAGTATGCAACAGGAAATAATTTTGCCATCTTTTTTGTGATTAGATATTTAAACCAAGCATAAAGCAGATAATAAAAATATATTTATGTATATTCGATTTAAAATATACTTATTTCATAGGCTCATATAAAGGCAAATTTGTTGTCAGATTTTATATAGCAAGTAATAACAGTTTGATTATATGAAGTATGTTTATGTGTCTCTTTGTCCTTAGGAAGTAGAATAAGTCTATTAAAATTTTTCATGCTCATGAGATAATTCAATATAATCTTACTTTTTCCAAAGCACTAAGGCTTTGAGACTGGTGTTTATTTATAGTGTTCCTTTGTGGACTCATAAATTAAAATCGACATTGTTCAATAGTTATTAACTACGTGAAGACTCTAGGTGGTCACTTTAAAAACCATGCATATCTACTTGTTCTGTTTTATATTTGAGATTATGCAAAAATAATTAATATTTATGTTCTGATATTAAAAAAAATTATCATCTGCTTTGAGTTGATTTAATGATTCATAGACTATAGTTGTCTTATTTTGCCAGTGTTCAGTTTATTCTTAAAGTTGGTTTATTTCCTCACAGGGAACTGTGTTTTTATTTGGTTAGTAATTAAAAAATAGCATTTAAAACTTTTGCGTAGAACTTCTAATATGTCACTAAACATCTGTAATACTGAAATAAATACCTCTGTGTGGTTTACATGTATAATAAATTCTGAAAATTAGTGAAATTATTACATATAGTTGAATTTTTAAGAAGGGTTTAGATAAGAACTTGTTAACTGCATTTATTAGCAGTTTATAATGTACAGCTTTTTGAATGTGATTGAATTCAATATTTTGAAGAAGGAGGGTTAGTATATTTTAGAACTGAGAATTACTTGAATAGGAAAAAGTCAGTGACTTTTTGTCAGTTAAGTTTTTCTTTAAGATTTGTCTTTGCCTCTTGATTAATTTCCTGAAGAATTGATATTTTCTGATTATTAATGTTGAAGTTTGCCTGAAAAAATTTAAGTGGTCCAGATATACTTGATTTTATTAAACTGACTAACTTTATCAAAAGTCCATTGCCATTTGCTTATGGTTTTGGCTTTTTCAAGTGGAGAAAAGTAGTGCTCTTAAATTGGATTTATGCTGACTTTTAAGAAACATATTTGTTCCAAGCAGTCTAAGCAGCACAGAGATCCATGTCAATATTCAGAATTCATATTTTCCTTGAACAGAAGGTTGTGATAAAATGGTACATGGTGTGTTTTCATTGCCTGTTGAAAGACTTTCATGCAGTTAAAATAAGCATTTTGATGGTGGTTGAATTAAGAGTTTTTGTCAGTCTCTTCTCATCATGGATGATTAGACTAAAACGTCTGCTTGTCTTGACTTGAGATCACCACAGCTTCAGATAACATGCTTTGTGATTGAAGGTCGAAATATTTTGAATTCTAATAGGCTGCCAGATGAATTGCTTGAAATAGACTGTAAAATTTCAAGGCTTCCTTTTCCATCTGCTGTGAAAAGAACCATTGGGAATGGTTGAGCTTGATGATCATAGAATTACTGGATGGTGATTCTAAAACCCTCAAAGGGAAGTTGCTATGGAGATCTAGTTCCAAACTGTGAAATGATTCACCTTTGAAAGGCTGCAGGGTCTGAGAAGCTGAACACATCATTGTTCAGGTGGTCATTGGTTAGGAAATTGCTGGTGCCTGTGTAATCAGCACTCCTGTGGTAGTTAACGATCTAAAAAGGTTTGTTCTGAATGATGTGGGACAACAGCAATGTGCATAAGATGGCTTCTCTCAATCATGGTTTGCTCAGCCTGGTGCTTGTAAAAATACAGTGAACTAAATAGCACAGAAATGAATTGTTTCATTGAGGAAATCTTTTGAAAACAAAATTTTGCACTGATGAGTTTGACATCTAAAACAAAATGGTTCCTTTTGAAAATAAAGTTTTTGCAGAAACATGCTTTGTTTTCATCCACCCCCCCCCCTTTTGTGATAAGCTCTTTATCTCTCTATGTCCAGGGCCTTACCATGGTGAGATGGTCAGCTTTTAATATCCCAAGTACTCTGTCAAGAGCCTCTTTGCATAGTCACAGGGTCACATGGGAATGAGTTTAGAAGAGCACCCAAATCATAGGGAATGAGTCTGGGAAAGTCCTTAAATCATTAGGAGTAGACTGTAATTAATCCCCCATAGGAAATCGTTCCTTTCAGATTGTTTTTTCATTATCCATTATTTGTGACAACATGTACTTTAAATTGCTATTTTTAATAAATTTTCTACTATTTTTACTAAACTTTTTTTTAATCACCTTTCATTTTTATTTCTAGAAGCCTGAGACCAGAATAATTTTGAAAATCATTTGTTGGCAAATCATTGTAAACTGTTCTTCCCACATATTAAGATTTTGAAATTTAATCTTAATTTCATAAGATCCTATAGCGTTCAGCTTCAGTAATAAGTATGAAACCGTATCAAAGATAATTTTATATATCAAGTTTCTCTGCATTTGGAATTCTGCCCAAACATTATTGAGGTATAAATTACATAGAATAAAATCACCCATTCTTAGTGTACAGTTTGAGGAATTTTGTTTATTGTGCACAGTTATGTATTCACTGTCACAATAAATAAATACATGTCTTAGTCGTCCGAAGTGTTTTTTCATATTCTTTTGCAGGTGCTCTCCGCCCCCAACTCTTATCCTCTTACAACCACTAATCTGTTTTCTATGATAAGTTTTGTCATGTTTTAGGATTTTAGGATTATAGTATTGTGAAGTATGTAGTCTTTTGTGCTTAACTTTTTTTTTTTTTTACCTAACATAATGTTCTCGAAGTTTTCATATTTATATGCTTTAATATTTTGTTCCTTCTTACTGCTGTGTAGTCTTTAGTAGTATGGATATATCACCATTTGCTTATCCACTCATTAGTTTTTTCTTCTGCTATGGACATTTGAATTTCAGGTTTCCAGTTTTACTTTTTTTTTTTTTTAAGATTTATTTATTTATTAGAGAGAGAGAGAGAGAACAAGCAGGCAGAATAGCAGGCAAAGGGAGAGGGGAAAGCAGTCTCCCCCGCTGAGCAGGGAGCCCGATGCGGGATTCAATCCCAGGACCCTGGGATCATAACCTGAGCTGAAGGCATATGCTTAACTGACTGAGCCACTTGCCCTCCAGTTTTACTGTTATGAATATTTGTGTACATGTTTTTGTGTGAGCATGTTTTTGTTTCTTTTAATACCTAGAAATGGGATTGAAGAAGCATATGCTAAGTTTGTGTTTACCTTTTAAGATACACTGCTATCTACTGTTTTCCAAAGTGGCTGTACCATTTTCATTTCTCATCAGCAGTATGTGAGTACCAGTACTACATATCCTCTCCAGCACTTGTTACGGTCAGTCGCTTAAACTAAACTAGAAGGTTTCTTGTTGTGGTTTTAATTTCTATTTTCTAGATGATTAGTGATGAGGATCTTTTCATGTGCTTATTTGCCATTTGTTTATTTTCTTTGTTAAAGTGTTCAGATTTTATATATTTTTGTTTAATTGGATTGCTTGTCTCATTTTGTGGTGAGAGCTCTTTATATATCCTGGATGCAAGTACTTTATCAGATATGTGTTGCGTGGTTCCAGTTCAGCATGGCAATGTAGGAGGACCCTGAGCTAACCTCTTCCACAGATACACTGAGCCTACAGCTACATATGGAACAATTTCCTCTTAAACCCAAAGCCTGGATGACTGACGGTTACGCATTGGGGCAAATAAGAAGGAAACCACACTGAAGCGGGTAGCAGAGGATGGGACTTAATCTTGCCACAAACTCTACCCCTGGTAAAGTGACTCACAACCAGAAAGGAACTTAGAACCTGGAGCTTGTCCTGAGGAGCAAAGGGTTTGAGGCCTACATTGGGAGATCCCAACTTTTAGGACCTGCACCTGAGACACATCCCCTCCCCGACCTCCTGCCCCAAACATCATCTAACTTTGGAAGGCCATGGGGCTTTTGTGTCTGGAGACCCACACGATTGTAGCACTCTGAGAGATAGCGCTTAAAGGGCCTGTGGGCTCAGACTTGCACACTGTAGGGCCCAGCTCAGAGGCAGCTGATCTCAGCCAGACTTAAAGTGAAGGAGGCTTACCAGCTTATGTTAGTGTCAGCCTGGGGGCAGGCATCTCATTTAACATGCACATCTAGGAGGCTGCTGGGCACTTCAGGGATGGAGACTGGCAGGCATCATCTTCACACTCTCTTTTTGCCGTATGTCAGAGTACCAGTATCTCTCAGAACGAGCTTTTATACATGTTATATGTGCCTCAGTCTTTGAGGCTGCTGTCCAGGGGCTGTATCTTAACTGCTGGCACTGGAGGCCATGGGAGTTTGTGTTTCTGGTCCCATGGGACCATCATAATTGGTGCCACCAAGAAAGGAGCCCATGCCCCTGTTTGATACCCCAATTTTTGTGGTTGCTGCCAGGGGACACCTTATATCGTGTGGTTCTGGCAGCCGGTGGGGCTTATGTTTGGGTCCCTAGGACTGTAACCAGTGGAGAAAAACTTCTGAAATAACTATGACCTCCAGGCCACAGCAAGAGACAACAGATCCAGGAGCTTGGTCTTTCTATAAAGGAGGCCTAGTCATCATGGCTGCAGCCTAAGGGGCAGGTTTCTAATTAAATAAGCCTCTAGGGGCTGACTATTAGCCTTTCCAGGGACCTTGGAGGGTAGGTGCTATCTTCACACTTTCCTTCTATCATGTTGCAGACCACCAGTGTCTCCTGGAGGGGAGCTTTACACATGGCTGCTGCTCTTGTTTTTATGTCTGATGCCCTGGTGTTTGCAGCTGCTGCCCAGGGGATTCCACTTGACTGCCTGGCTCTCGTGGCCAAGGGGGGCTTTCATTCCAGGGTCCAGGTTTCCATACCCAGGGCACTGTGTCAACCATAAACTGAGACACAACCAGTCTTTCTGTGAAGGAGGCATCTTTGCTTGTCTTAGAGTTTATCCTAGGAGCTCTTCCAGGTTGGCTTATATCTAGTGGGCTACAGAGCTATTTTCAAGGAACTTAGGCTGTGGATGCCATCTTGATGTTCTCCCTCTGCCTTGCTCTAGCTCACCTGTGGCCTCCAGAAAAGAGCTTATGTACTCATCTAATGCCTCAGTCTTTGTGACTGCTGCCTAAGGGAACTGCTAGATCACGTGGCCAGTGGGCCTTATGCTTGCAGTTTTACAGGACTGTATAGATGTATATATACTATAAAACACTGTTTGTTGCCTGAGAATCTCGTTTCCAAACAGCCTTAATCTAGGTGCTAAGATCTTCCCCTCTGACAGGCCTTGGCATATCATTCTACTGGAAGCTATCAAAAACATAACAGGCTCTTGGACAAGTTACAAAGGTTTGAGAGACAACAAAGAGCTGGGGCAGGGTTGAATGACAAGGTTCACTTCCTACATGCAGCCCCCTTTTCAACATTGGGAGAAGTGGTGGTTTCATCTACTGTATAGTAACCAACACAGTAAAGTAAAATCAAGAAACAGAGGAATATGTTCCAAATGAAAAAATAAGATAAAACTACAGAAAAAACCTTAATGAAATGGAGATAGGTAGTTTACCTGATAGAGTTAAAAAAAAAATGAAGATAGCTTAAGGGTCTCGTGGTGGACGACATCAAATGTACTAACATTTGCATTATTGGGGTTCCAGAAAGAGAAGATGGAGAAAGGGGCAGATATTTTATTTGAAGAAATAATGGCTGAACACTTCCCTAAATGGGGGAAGGAAAGGCATTCAGATCTAGAAATTCTGGAGAGTTCCAAGTAAGATGAACTCATAGAAACCCACACCAACTTGCCTGTTAATAATTTGAGATAAAACGTGACACTTTTAAAGTTTCCTTGGCAGACCATAAGAGACGCTTAACCAAGGAGGACAAGCTGAGGGTGGCTGGAGGGGAGGTGTGTGGGGAATGGGCTAAATGGGGGATGGACACTAAGGAGGGCACTTTTATGAAGAACTGAGTGTTATATCTAAGTGATGAATCACTAAGTACTACTCTGGAAACTAATATTACACTATGTGCTAACTAAAATTTAAATAAAACCTTGAAACCTTAAAAAAAAAAAAAAGAAAGAAACCCGTACCAAGACACATTATAATTAAAATATCAAAAACTATGTTTATTTTTGAGAGAGAGAGAGTGAGAGCAAGCAGAGGAGGACGGGGAGAGGAAGAGGGAATGAGAGAATCCCAAGCAGGCTCCATGCCCAGCATGGAGCCTAGTGTTGGGCTCAGTCTCACAACCCTGAGATCCCAACCTGAGCTGAAATCAAGAGTTGGATGCTTAACTGACTGAGCCGCCCAGGTGCCCCTAAAATGTCAAAATTTAAAGGCAAGGAGAGACTATTAAAAGCAGCAAGAGAAGGGGAGGAGGGTAGGGGGTTGGGTGAGCCTGGTGATGGGTATTTATGGAGGGCACCTATTGCATGGAGCACTGGGTATGGTGCATAAACAATGAATTCTGGAACACTGAAAAGAAATTAAAAAAAAATTTTTTTAAGTGGAAAAAAAAAAGCAGCAAGAGAAAAACAACAATTTACATACAAGGAAACCCCATAAAACTGTCAGCAGCTCTTTCCAGCAGAAACTTTGCAGGCCATAGAGAATGGGATGATATATTCAAAGTGCTGAAAGAAAAAAAACTTGCACCCAAGTATCCACAAAGTTATCATTCAGGATTGAAGGAAAGAGAAAGAGGTTTCTAGACAAGCAAAGCTAAAGTAGTTCATCAGCAGTAAGCTAACCTTAAAAAAAATGTTAAAGAGACTTCTTTAAACTGAAAAGAAAGGGTGCTAATTAATAACAAAATATAAAAAAGAATTAATCTCACTAGAAAAGTAAATATATACTAAAGGTAGTGAATTAATCACTTAGAAAGTTAACATGAAGGTTAAAAGACAAAAGTAGTAGAAGTAACCGTGGTTAAAATAATTAAATACACAAGATAAAAAAGATGTAGACTTAAAACATGGGAGAAGGGTTAAAGTGTGCTTTGGAATGGAATCAGACTTAAGTTTTTACCAACTTACGATAGACTGTTATAGATATAAGTTGTTTTATGTAAGCCTCATAGTAACCACAAAGCAAAAAAACCCCCACTATACTAAAAAAAAAAAAAGAAGGGTGTCTGGGTGGTGACTGACTCTTGGTTTTGGCCCAGGTCTAATCTCAGGGTCATGAGATCAAGCCTCACATTGGGCTCTGTACTCAGCATGGAGTTTCTCCCTCTCTGCCCTACCCCAAACTTGTGCACGATCTCTCTCTCTCTCTCTCTCAAATAAATAAAACTTAAAAAAAAAAAAAAAAAAAAAGAGGGGTACCTGAGTGGCTTAGTCAGTTAAGTGTCCATCTTCTGCTTAGGTCATGATTCCAGGGTGCTGGGATTGAGCCCCACATCAGGCTCTATGCTCAGTGGGGTGTCTGCTTAAGACCTCTCCCTCTGACCCTACCTACCCCACTGCTCGTTAACACACACACTCTCAAATAAATAAATAAAAATCTTAAAAAAAAAAAAGACGAAAAGGAACACAAGCTTACTACTGAAGAAAGTCATCAAGCTACGAAGGAAGAAAACAATAGAAAAAGAGAGTAACTGCAAAAACAGCCAGAAAACAATGAACAAAATGGCATTAAGAGCATGCCTATCAAAAATTACTTTAAATATAAATGAACTTCAATCAAAAAATAGAATTGTATGAATTAAAAAACAAGACCCGCTATATGCTGACTATAAGAGACTTGATTAAGATGTAAGGACTCACAGACTGAAAGTGAAGGGATAGAAAAAGATATACCCTTCCACAGGAAATGATAAGAAAGCTGGGGTAGCTATACTTTATGGAATAAATGATAAAGGAGTCAGTCCAACAAGAGACTATAACATTTGTAAATATTTATATACCCAACATAGGAACACCTAAATGTATAAAGCAAATATTAACAGACCTAAAGGAGAAATAGACAGCAATACAGCAATAGTAGGGGACTTTAATACCCCACTTAGATCAATGGATAGATCATCCAGACAAAATCAATAAGGAAACATTGACTTTAAATGATATGTTAGACCAGATGGACTTAACAGATAAATACAGAATATCTATCCATAAGGGACAGAGTACACATTTTTCTCAAGTGTGTGTAGAACATTTCTAAGATCATGTTAGGCCACAACACAAGTATTAACAAATTTAAGAGGATTGAATTCATATCAAGCATCTTTATTGATTACAATGGAATAAAACTAGAAATTACATGAAGAAAACTGGAAAATTTACAAACATGTTGAAATTAAACGACATACTACTGAACAACCATTGAGTCAAAAAAGAAATCAGAAGAGAAATGAAAAAATACCTAAATACAAATAAAAATAGAAATGTAACATACCAAAATTTAAATTTTATTTTTAAAAATAGTTAAAAGAATTAAAAGGTAGATCAGTATCTGTGTTTATGGATGTTGATCTTGATCAGAAGGTCTTGGAGTTGAGCTGCCTACTTCCATGAAGTATCTGCTTCTGGACTTAAAAAGTCCTAAAGATTTTGACTTGTTCACTTAGTATAATTCGACAAGTCTTGGTGATGGTTCATTCTTGAGGCTTTTGATTTTCCTTCTAAACAACTCAATTTCTGACCTATAATTTGTAGCAGGGACTTTTAGGCAAGTGTAAGAAAACAAAACAAACTGCTTGAGCATAAGATTGAATAACTGGTCAAATTAATAATAATACTAGAATGAGGAAAATGGAATGTTCTGTTGAGAATAATAATACCAATCTATAAATCTTTAGTGAGTCACTTATATCGTAATGCATTTTTATGATTATTGTTCCCAAAAGCAATCAAAATACTAAATATATTACGTGGAATAATTTTCTTAGACTATGGATGCCTTGTTTCTTTTCTCGATTGTCTTTTAGACAGCAGAATTTTTCAGTATAATGTTTGTTTCATCATTTTTTCCTCCAGTGGTTGAGTGTTTTTTGTGCCCTGTTTAAGAAATATTTATCCAGGGGCGCCTGGGTGGCTCAGTGGGTTAAGGCCTCTGCCTTTGGCTTGGGTCATGATCTCAGTGTCCTGGGATCGAGCCCGGCATTGGGCTCTCTGCTCAGCGGGGAGCCTGCTCCTCCCTCTCTCTCTGCCTGCTGTTCTGTGTACTTGTGACCTCTGTCTATCAAATAAATAAATAAATAAATCTTAAAAAAAAAAAAAGAAATATTTATCCAATTCAGTGTCACAAAGATTTTATTTTATTTAGGTATAATAATTTTAGCTCTTACATGAAAGTTTGTCATTCATATCTAGTTGATTTTGCATGTGGCATGAGATAAGGGTTTGAAGTTAATTTTTTTTTTTGTACAAATATCTAATTGTTCTAGAATTATTTGTTGGAAAGTGTATCTTTACTTTCATTGATTAATGCAGCACCTTGTCAAAAATCGATTGCCCACCTTTGAAAGTCAAGTGTAGGTCTATATCTGGACTTTGTTCTCTTTGCTTGGTCTGTTTGTTCTTTAGCCAATACAACTCTATCTTGATTACTATAGCTTTTTTTAAGTCTTAAAATCCTGCATAGTACAGGTCTTCCAAATTTGTTCTTTCTTTTTTTTTTTTTTTTTTTAAGATTTCATTTATTTATTAGAAAGAGCACAAGTAGGGGGAACAGCAGAGGAAGAGGGAGAAGTAGGCTTTCTGCTGAGCCGGGAGACCAGTGCAGGGCTCGATACCAGGACCCCTGAGATCATGACGTGAGCTGAAGACAGCCGCTTAACTGACTGAGCCCCTCAGGGGCCCTACAAATTTGTTCTTCCTTTTCAAATTTGTTTTGGCTTTTCTAGGTTAAATTTTAAAATCAGCTTGTCACCTTCCACAAATTAAAAGGAAAAAAAAAAGCCAATTGAGATTTTATTGATTTTTGATTTTGTATTGAAACTACCAGTGGAGACTACCAATTGATGAACATGGTAGATTTCTCAATTTATGTAGATGTTAGTTCAACAATATCTTGTGGATTACGGTATACAGTTCTTATACATTTTTTAAAAAGATTTTATTTATTTGAGAGAGAGACAGAGAGAGAGAGAGAGAGAGAGAACGAGTGCAGGGAGGGAGGGGAAGAAGCAGACTCCTCTGCTGAGCTGGGAGCCTGATGTAGAATTCGATCCCAGGATCCTGGGATCATGATCTGAGCTGAAGTCACCCCTGGGTCTTGTACATATTAAAAAAAAAAAATCCCAAAGTAGTTAATATTTTTCTGCTATTTTAAATGATATTGTAGGTTATTTGTATATGCCTTCTATCCCATTGAAGAAGTTCCTTTCTGTTCCTTGTTGGCCAAGGGCTTTTATCTCAAATAGGTATTGAAGTTTGTCAAATGCAGTTTATCGATCTATTGAAATCATCATATTTTTTCCTTTTTTCTTGTATTAATATGGTAAATTACAGAGACTGATTTTTAGATAAGGTATTCATATTCCCAAGATAAACTCACTTTGTTAGGATATTGGATAATCATTTTTACATTTTTTGGATTTTATTTGCTTAAAAAATTTTTTTTTAAAGATTTCATTTATTTATTTGACAGAGAGACAAAGATCACAAGTAGGCAGAGAGGCAGGCAGAGAGAGAAGCGGAGGCAGGCTCCCTGCCAAGCAGAGAGCCCGATTCAGGGCTCGATCCCAGGACCCTGGGATCATGACCTGAGCCGAAGGCAGAGGCTTAACCCACTGAGCCACCCAGGCGCCCCCTAAAAAATAATTTTTTAAAGGATTTTTGCTCCTATGTTAATGAAGGGTTATCAGTTCTGTGATTTTCTGGTGATCTTTCGCTGATTTGAATATGATGGTAATATTAACCTTGTTAATTGAGTTGGAAAATATTTCCTCCTCAGTTTTCTGAAAGAGTTTGTGGTGGATTAGTTGTTATTTCTCCTCTGAATGCTTGATAGAATTTACCAGTAATGCTATCTAAACCTGGAGTTTTCTTTTGGGAAGGTTTTTATTTATAGATTGTTTCTTTAACTGATATAGAGCTATTTATATTTTCTATTTCTTTTTGGTTCAGTTTTGATTAATTTGTATCTTTGGTTATTTTGGTTATTTCATTTAGGCTGCCAAATTTATTTGCTATAGAATTGTTAATAATAGTGTCTTATTAGATGTTTAATGACTTAGGATCAGTAATAATGTCTTCTCTTACATTCCTGATAACTGGAATGAAATGTAATTTTTATCTTTTATCTTTCCTTGAATAGTCTGTTAAGAGACTTGTCATTTTATTAATCTTGTCAAGGGACTGTTGGTTTCATTTCATTTTCTTTGTTCATTTCCTATTTTACCAGTTTCTTCTCATACCTTTATTGTTTCCTTTTTTATACCTAACTAGTTTTAATTTGCTCCCCGCTTCCCTAGTTCCTTAAAGTGAGAACTCAGATTATTGATTTTAGAGCTTCTTTTCTAATGTAACCATTTAAAATTATAAATTCTTCTCTAAGTACTGCTTTAGCAGCATCCTGTAGATTTTGATATGTTTTTATTATCATTTAATATAATTCCTTTATTTCTCTTTTGATTTCTTCTTTGACCCATTAATTCTTAAGAAATATGTGTATTTCTAAATACTTGGGTTTACCTAGTATTCTTAATTGTTAATGATTTTTTTTTTAATTTTATTTTTCATAAACATATAATATCTTTTTATCCCCAGGGGTACAGGTCTGTGAATCGCCAGGTTTACACACTTCACAGCACTCACCATAGCACATACCCTCCCCAATGTCCATAATCGCACCCCCCCAACCCCCCTCCCCCCATTAACCCTCAGTTTGTTTTGTGAGATTAAGAGTCACTTATGGTTTGTCTCCCTCCCAATCCCATCTTGTTTCATTTACTCTTCTCCTACCCCCTTAACCCCCCATGTTGCATCTCCTCTCCCTCATATCACGGAGATCATATGATAGTTGTCTTTCTCCGATTGACTTATTTCGCTAAGCATGATACCCTCTAGTTCCATCCATGTCGTCGCAAAAGGCAAGATTTCATTTCTTTTGATGGCTGCATAGTATTCCATTGTGTATATATACCACATCTTCTTTATCCATTCGTCTGTTGATGGACATCTAGGTTCTTTCCATAGTTTGGCTATTGTAGACATTGCTGCTATAAACATTCGGGTGCACGTGCCCCTTTGGATCACTACGTTTGTATCTTTAGGGTAAATACCCAGCAGTGCAATTGCTGGGTCATAGGGTAGTTCTATTTTCAACATTTTGAGGAACCTCCATGCTGTTTTCCAGAGTGGTTGCACCAGCTTGCATTCCCACCAACAGTGTAGGAGGGTTCCCCTTTCTCCGCATCCTCGCCAGCATCTGTCATTTCCTGACTTGTTAATTTTAGCCATTCTGACTGGTGTGAGGTGGTATCTCATTGTGGTTTTGATTTGTATTTCCCTGATGCCGAGTGATGTGGAGCACTTTTTCATGTGTCTGTTGGCCACCTGGATGTCTTCTTTGCAGAAATGTCTGTTCATGTCTTCTGCCCATTTCTTGATTGGATTATTTGTTCTTTGGGTGTTGAGTTTGCTAAGTTCTTTATAGATTTTGGACACTAGCCCTTTATCCGATATGTCATTTGCAAATATCGTCTCCCATTCTGTCAGTTGTCTTTTGGTTTTGTTAACTGTTTCCTTTGCTGTGCAAAAGCTTTTGATCTTGATGAAATCCCAATAGTTCATTTTTGCCCTTGCTTCCCTTGCCTTTGGCAATGTTCCTAGGAAGATGTTGCTGCGGCTGAGGTCGAAGAGGTTGCTGCCTGTGTTCTCCTCAAGGATTTTGATGGATTCCTTTCTCACATTGAGATCCTTCATCCATTTTGAGTCTATTTTCGTGTGTGGTGTAAGGAAATGATCCAATTTCATTTTTCTGCATGTGGCTGTCCAATTTTCCCAACACCATTTGTTGAAGAGGCTGTCTTTTTTCCATTGGATATTCTTTCCTGCTTTGTCGAAGATTAGTTGACCATAGAGTTGAGGGTCTATTTCTGGGCTCTCTATTCTGTTCCATTGATCTATGTGTCTGTTTTTGTGCCAGTACCATGCTGTCTTGATGATGACAGCTTTGTAATAGAGCTTGAAGTCCGGAATTGTGATGCCACCAACTTTGGCTTTCTTCTTCAATATTGCTTTGGCTATTCGAGGTCTTTTCTGGTTCCATATAAATTTTAGGATTATTTGTTCCATTTCTTTGAAAAAAATGGATGGTACTTTGATAGGAATTGCATTAAATGTGTAGATTGCTTTAGGCAGCATAGACATTTTCACAATATTTATTCTTCCAATCCAGGAGCATGGAACATTTTTCCATTTCTTTGTGTCTTCCTCAATTTCTTTCATGAGTACTTTATAGTTTTCTGTGTATAGATTCTTAGTCTCTTTGGTTAGATTTATTCCTAGGTATCTTATAGTTTTGGGTGCAATTGTAAATGGGATTGACTCCTTAATTTCTCTTTCTTCTGTCTTGTTGTTGGTGTAGAGAAATGCAACTGATTTCTGGGCATTGATTTTATATCCTGACACTTTACTGAATTCCTGTACAAGTTCTAGCAGTTTTGGAGTGGAGTCTTTTGGGTTTTCCACATATAGTATCATATCATCTGCAAAGAGTGATAGTTTGACTTCTTCTTTGCCAATTTGGATGCCTTTAATTTCCTTTTGTTGTCTGATTGCTGAGGCTAGGACTTCTAGTACTATGTTGAATAGCAATGGTGATAATGGACATCCCTGCCGTGTTCCTGACCTTAGCGGAAAAGCTTTCAGTTTTTCTCCATTGAGAATGATATTTGCAGTGGGTTTTTCATAGATGGCTTTGATAATATTGAGGTATGTGCCCTCTATCCCTACACTTTGAAGAGTTTTGATCAGGAAGGGATGCTGTACTTTGTCAAATGCTTTTTCAGCATCTATGGAGAGTATCATATGGTTCTTGTTCTTTCTTTTATTAATGTGTTGTATCACATTGATTGATTTGCGGATGTTGAACCAACCTTGCAGCCCTGGAATAAATCCCACTTGGTCGTGGTGAATAATCCTTTTAATGTACTGTTGAATCCTATTGGCTAGTATTTTGGTGAGAATTTTTGCATCTGTGTTCATCAAGGATATTGGTCTGTAGTTCTCTTTTTTGATGGGATCCTTGTCTGGTTTTGGGATCAAGGTGATGCTGGCCTCATAAAATGAGTTTGGAAGTTTTCCTTCCATTTCTATTTTTTGGAACAGTGTCAGGAGAATAGGAATTAGTTCTTCTTTAAATGTTTGGTAGAATTCCCCCGGGAAGCCATCTGGCCCTGGGCTTTTGTTTGTTTGGAGATTTTTGATGACTGTTTCAATCTCCTTACTGGTTATGGGTCTGTTCAGGCTTTCTATTTCTTCCTGGTTCAGTTGTGGTAGTTTATATGTCTCTAGGAATGCATCCATTTCTTCCAGATTGTCAAATTTGTTGGCGTAGAGTTGCTCATAGTATGTTCTTATAATTGTCTGTATTTCTTTGGTGTTCGTTGTGATCTCTCCTCTTTCATTCATGATTTTATTTATTTGGGTCCTTTCTCTTTTCTTTTTGATAAGTCTGGCCAGGGGTTTATCAATCTTATTAATTCTTTCAAAGAACCAGCTCCTAGTTTCGTTGATTTGTTCTATTGTTTTTTTGGTTTCTATTTCATTGATTTCTGCTCTGATCTTTATGATTTCTCTTCTCCTGCTGGGTTTAGGGTTTCTTTCTTGTTCTTTCTCTAGCTCTTTTAGGTGTAGGGTTAGGTTGTGTACCTGAGACCTTTCTTGTTTCTTGAGAAAGGCTTGTACTGCTATATATTTTCCTCTCAGGACTGCCTTTGTCGTGTCCCACAGATTTTGAACCGTTGTGTTTTCATTATCATTTGTTTCCATGAATTTTTTCAACTCTTCTTTAATTTCCTGGTTGACCCATTCATTCTTTAGAAGGATGCTGTTTAGTCTCCATGTAATTGGGTTCTTTCCAAATTTCCTCTTGTGATTGAGTTCTAGCTTTAGAGCATTGTGGTCTGAAAATATGCAGGGAATGATTCCAATCTTTTGATAACGGTTGAGACCTGATTTAGGACCGAGAATATGATCTATTCTGGAGAATGTTCCATGTGCACTAGAGAAGAATGTGTATTCTGTTGCTTTGGGATGAAATGTTCTGAATATATCTGTGATGTCCATCTGGTCCAGTGTGTCATTTAAGGCCTTGATTTCCTTGTTGATCTTTTGCTTGGATGATCTGTCCATTTCAGTGAGGGGAGTGTTAAAGTCCCCTACGATTATTGTATTATTGTCGATGTGTTTCTTTAATTTTGTTATTAATTGGTTTATATAGTTGGCTGCTCCCATGTTAGGGGCATAGATATTTAAAATTGTTAGATCTTCTTGTTGGACAGTTCCTTTGAGTATGATATAGTGTCCTTCCTCATCTCTTATTATAGTCTTTGGCTTAAAATCTAATTGATCTGATATAAGGATTGCCACTCCTGCTTTTTTCTGATGTCCATTAGCATGGTAAATTCTTTTCCACCCCCTCACTTTAAATCTGGAGGTGTCTTCGGGTTTAAGATGAGTTTCTTGTAGGCAACATATAGATGGGTTTTGTTTTTTTATCCATTCTGATACCCTGTGTCTTTTGATTGGGGCATTTAGCCCATTAACATTCAGGGTAAGTATTGAGAGATATGAATTTAGTGCCATTGTATTGCCTGTAAGGTGACTGTTGTTGTATATTGTGTCTGTTCCTTTCTGATCTACTTCTTTTAGGGTCTCTCTTTGCTTAGAGGACCCCTTTCAATATTTCCTGTAGAGCTGGTTTGGTACTTGCAAATTCTTTCAGTTTTTGTTTGTCCTGGAAGCTTTTAATCTCTCCTTCTATTTTCAATGATAGCCTAGCTGGATATAGTATTCTTGGCTGCATGTTTTTCTCATTTAGTACTCTGAATATATCATGCCAGCTCTTTCTGGCCTGCCAGGTCTCTGTGGATAAGTCTGCTGCCAATCTAATATTTTTACCATTGTATGTTACAGACTTCTTTTCCCGGGCTGCTTTCAGGATCTTCTCTTTGTCACTAAGACTTGTAAATTTTACTATTAGGTGACGGGGTGTGGACCTATTCTTATTGATTTTGAGGGGGGTTCTCTGAACCTCCTGGATTTTGATGCTTGTTCCCTTTGCCATATTGGGGAAATTCTCTCCAATAATTCTCTCCAATATACCTTCTGCTCCCCTCTCTGTTTCCTCTTCTTCTGGAATCCCAATTATTCTAATGTTGTTTCGTCTTATGGTGTCACTTATCTCTCGAATTCTCCCCTCATGGTCCAGTAGCTGTTTGTCCCTCTTTTGCTCAGCTTCTTTATTCTCTGTCATTTGGTCTTCTATATCGCTAATTCTTTCTTCTGCCTCATTTATCCTAGCAGTGAGAGCCTCCATTTTTGATTGCACCTCATTAATAGCTTTTTTGATTTCAACTTGGTTAGATTTTAGTTCTTTTATTTCTCCAGAAAGGGCTTTTATATCTCCCGAGAGGGTTTCTCTAATATCTTCCATTCCTTTTTCAAGCCCGGCTAGAACCTTGAGAATCGTCTTTCTAAACTCTAGATCTGACATATTACCAATGTCTATATTGATTAGTTCCCTAGCCTTTGGTACTGCCTCTTGTTCTTTTTTTTGTGGTGAATTTTTCCGCCTTGTCATTTTGTCCAGATAAGAGCAGATGAAGGAGCAAGTAAAATACTAAAAGGGTGGCAACAACCCCACGAAAATATGCTTTAGCCAAATCAGAAGAGATCCCAAATCGTGAGGGGGTGAAAGGGGATAAAAAGAGGTTCAGAAAGAAGGAAAAAAAAAAAAAAA
>NW_019154085.1:70406238-70486127 GCF_002288905.1 Enhydra lutris kenyoni | reverse complement strand
AAAAAAAAAAAAAAATATGAAAAGGAAAAAAATATATATATATATTAGATAAACTAGTTAAAAAACGTTAAAAAAGAAAAGGGTAAAAGTTAAAAAAATTTAGCAGAAGAAGAAAAATAAATTGAAAAAAAAAAAAAGAAAAAGAAAAAAAATTAAATTAACTGCAAGGCTAAAGAATCATGGGGAGAAAGCCATGAGTTCCGTGCTTTGCTTTCTCTTCCTTTGGAATTCCGCTGCTCTCCTTGGTATTGAAACTGCACTCCTTGGTAGGTGAACTTGGTCCTGGCTGGGCTTCTTGTTGATCTTCTGGGGGAGGGGCCTGTTGTAGTGATTCTCAAGTGTCTTTGCCCCGGGCGGAGTTGCACCGCCCTTACCAGGGGCCGGGCTGAGTAATCCGCTCGGGTTTGCTTTCGGGAGCTTTTGTTCCCTGAGCGCTTTCCGTAGAGTTCTGGAGGGCGGGAATGAAGATGGCGGCCTCCCGGTCTCCGGCCCGGAGGAGCCGAGAGCCCGGGGCCCCACTCCTCAGCGCGCCCTCAGAGAACAGTGCCGATTTACTCCCGTCACCCTGCCTCCGGCCGCGCTCCGAGCTGACCGAGCCTGCGACCGGTTCAAGGTAACCCCGAGCTTAGAGCTTACTCCTCGGCTCTGCCTCTGTAGCTGGCTTCCCTGTTCTAATACCTGTAAGCTCTGCGACACTCAGACACCCCCGATCCTTCTGTGACCCTGCGGGACCTGAGGCCACGCTGACCCTGCGTGGGCTTCACCCCGGTTAAGCCTCTGGAGCGATGTCCCTCAGTGGAACAGACTTTTAAAAGTCCCGATTTTGTGCTCCGTTGCTCCGCCGCTTGCCGGGAGCCGGCCCCTCCCCCCGCGGTCTATCTTCCCGTCGCTTTGGATTCACTTCTCTGCCAGTCCTACCTTTCAGAAAGTGGTTGATTTTCTGTTTCTAGAGTTGCTGTTCTTCTTCTCTTCGATCTCCCGTTGGATTTGTAGGTGTTTGCAATCTTTAGATAAGCTATCTAGCTGATCTCCCGCTACCTGAAGTAGTCTCAGCCTGCTACTTCTCCGCCATCTTGACTCCTCCCCAATTGTTAATGATTTTTAATTTAATTCCCTTGTGCTTAGGGATCATATTGTTTATTAGTTTAGTCTTTTTAAATGTATGGAGGCTTGGCTTTTGACCCCTTTTATAGTCAAGTGAACTATGTGCTCTTAGAATGTTGTGTTTTTATTAGATGTAATGTGCGTTTTTTTTTTTTTAAGATTTTATTTATTTATTTGACAAAGAGAGAGAGAGATCACAAGTAGGCAGAGAGGCAAGCAGAGAGAGAGGGGGAAGCAGGCTCCCCACCAATCAGAGAGTCCAATGTGGGGCTCGATCCCAGGATGCTGAAATCATGACCTGAGCCAGAGGCAGAGGCTTACCCCACTGAGCCACCCAGGCGCCCCAGATGTAATGTTTTATATATATTATCTAAGTCAAGCTAATTGATAGCATTCTTCATATCTTCTGTGTCTTTACTGTTTTCTTTTGTCTAGTTCTATCAATTTAGTTAAGAGAAGGGTGTTAAAATCTCCAATTTTTGATTTTGGAATTGTCTGTTTTGTCTTTAATTCTGTCAGTTTTGACTTCCTAAAATTTGAAGCTTTGTTATAAGACATATACACATGTATGAATATTATGCCTTCCTGATGAATTTACTTTTTGTTTTGAAATTAACTTTATATGACATTGATATAGCCACTCTAGCTATCTTGTGCTTATTGTTCTCTGTTTACTTTCAACATATCAATATCTTTATATTTAAAGTGCATCTCTTCTAGACTGCATATATTGTATTCTATTTCATTATCAATTTGACAGCACCTGTTAAAATGTATTGCTTAATATATATATTGATAGGTTTAGATTTGTCTTTTTGTATTTGTATTCTATTTGTTTCTTTTGTGTTTTATTCTCCTGGGCTTTTTTTTTCTTCCCCTGCATTTTTTGTTTATTTGAATGTTTCTTAGAATTTTATTTTTATTATCCGTCTTGGGGTTGTTTTTTATTTTTTATTTTTATTTATATATTTATTTATTTTTAAAAAGATTTTATTTATTTGACAGAGAGAGACACAGAGAGAGGAAACACAAGCAAGGGAAGCAGGTTTCCCGCTGAGCAGGGAGCCTGATGTGGGCCTCCATCTCAGGACCCTGGGATCATGACCTGAGCCAAAGGCAGATGCCTAACGACTGAGCCACCCAGGGGCCCTTGGGGTTCTTTTTAAAGTAAACTCTACCCCCAGTGTGGTGCTTGAACTCATGACCCTGAGATCAAGAGTTGCATGCTCTACCAACTAAGCTAGCCAAACACCATTATTTATCTTGGTTTTTAACTAGATTTTTTCACCTTTTTACTGGTTGCTTTAGTGATTATAATATAGACTCTTTACTTTTCTCAGATAATGTATAGGTGTCTTTAAGTTTCTTACATTTTACATAGTTCATATTGTATAACTTCATGCAAAATATAAAAACCTTATAAGTTTATAAGCCTGTATTCTACCTAGTCCTTTATGCTGTAGTTTATTATAATACTCTACATATATGAACCCAACAATTTAAAAAATTGAGGTAAAATACATATAAAATTAAACATTTTAAAGTGTACATCTTGGGGCACCTACCTGGTTTAGTTGGTGGAGCATGCGATTCTTGTTCTCAGGGTTGTAGGTTCAAGTCCCATGTTGAGTGGAGACATTACTTAAAAATAAAATCTTAAAAAAAAAAGCATACATTTTGCTGGCATTTAGTACAGCCCTTAAACAACTTTTGCTTTAAACGTGTATTTATATTATAAAAAAAAAAAAAGAAAAAAAGGACAAAAGTCTTTTGCATATATTAAAATATTCACCATTTCTGATGTTCTTTAATCCTTTCTGAAAATCTGAAATCCTGTTAGATCCCTTAAATTTGAAAATTTCCTTTAGCATTAACTATAGGACAGGGCTGTTTGTAATTAATTCTCTTCATTTTCTTTCATCTGAAGATGTCTTTATTTCAGCTACATTCTTTAATATAGGGCTCAAACACACAATCCTGAAATCAAGATCTGAACTGAAGTCAAGAGTCAGATGCTTAACTGACTGAGCCACCCAGGCGCCTCCTTTACAAATATTTTTGCTGAATGTAAGATTCTTGGTTAACAGGTTGTTTTGTTTTCCTTTCTTCACTTTAAAAATGTTGAATTCTCTTCTGCCTTTCTTAGTTTATGGTGAGGAGTCAACCATTAATTGAAACCTCTTGCTGCCTTCAAGACTTACTTTTTACTTTTGATATTTGTGTCATAGTTCTATTGTTTCTGCCGTTGAGTAGGTCTTTGAATGGATTTTTTTTTTAAGTTCTCTCGTGTTCATTGAGCTTCATCAATCTATAAATTTTTGTCTTTCAATAAATTGGGTAAATATTTGTTAAATAAGACATTCTTCAGATATTTTCCTGTCCCATGTTTTTCCATGTTCTTCCTAGGACTCCAATTACATGCATGTTGGATCATTTCATTTTATCTAAAAGGTCCCTGTTCATTTTTTTGTTCAGTCTTATTTTGGGGGGTTGTTCAGACCAACTGGTTTGTATTGATTGATCTAAAAGTTAATTTATCCTTTCCTTAGTCATCTTAATTTCGCTATGTCCACACAGGTCTTTTGTTTATTTTAGGTGTTATGTTTATCAGTTCTAAGTTCCCTTCCTTCCTATAAAACCATTTGGATTTCTCATCTGCAAATGTGTATCTTTTTGTCCATTGTACGCCTATGTATTTTTTATTTATTGAAGATGTTTTAATAGGCACTTACAAGTTTTCTTCATCTACTTCCAACATTTGGATCATTTTAAGTTTGGTGTCACTTGTTTTCCCTTAACCATGTATTTGATTTCTTTAGGTGATTTTGAGTTGTATCCTAGGCATTATGAATATTAAGTTGTGATTCTGGATTTCATTGTTTTTCTCTGATATGTGTTGTTTCTTTTGTGTTAGTAGTCAGTTGGAATTGAACTGCAAACTCTGAGTTGGCAGCTCCAGTTTCACTTTACATATTTTGTCTTCAGCTAGTCTGTTTGTGAGAGTGCCCTGCCCATGCAAGGTTCTGGCATCAGAGAGATGTCTGTACTGACTTTGGGGATTTCCTCTATTTTTTTTTTTCTTTTTCCTATTTCTTTGTACTCTTCTATTGCTGTAGTTTCCAGGCTTTAGTTTTTGTTTCCCCAGTCCATACATTTTATCTGCTTCTTTTTTATTATTATTTTAAAATATTTATTTATTTATTTATTTAATAAGTAGGCTCTACACTCAATGTGGGGCATAAATTCATGACCCTGAGAGATCAAGAATCACATCCGCTACTGACTGAGCCAACCAGATTATCTGCTTCTTGTGCTCTGCTGCCTATACTTGGCCCTAGGCTAAAAGTCTTGTAAAGAGAAGCTCACTTCATATAACTCCCCTCCTTTAAGCAAGTATTTTCAACCAGTCTGTCTGTATTTGCTCTCTAAAGCCTTTATTTTTTTATTTTTACAAAAGATTTTTATTTATTTATTTGATAGAGAACACAAGCAGGGGGAATAGCAGGCAGAAGGAGAGGGAGAAGCAGGCTCCCTGCGGTCAAGGAACCTGATGCGGGACTCCATGCCAGGACCCCAGGATCATGACCTGAGCTGAAGGCAGACATTCAACTGACTGAGCCACCCAGGCGCCCCATCTAAAGCCTTTAGATAGCTGCTTTCAGGATCTTATTTTTGTTCCATAGTGGAGAGTGGTAGTTGTACAGGGAATCTTGTTATGTCATTATTGAAAATGGAAGCCTTTGGGTGAAGTTATAGACTACCCAGTAACTCAGTGGCACACCAGAACTGGAATACAAGTTTTCACACTTACACAGCAGTACTTCCTATAATGATAGTATGGGTACTAAAGCAGTGAATTTCCCCCCCCAAATTTTATTTAAATTTTAGTTAGTTAACATGTAATGTAATATTGGTTTTAGGAGTAGAATATTGTCACTTACATAAAATACCCCAATGCTCATTACAAGTTTCCTCCTTAATACCTGTCACCCATTTAGCCCATCCCCTACCCCCCTCCCTCCATCAACCCTCAGTTTGTTCTCTATCCTTAAGAGTCTCTTATGGTTTATTTTCCTCTCTCTTTTCTCCCCCTTCCCATATGTTCATTTGTTTTGTTTCTTAAAATTCATGTAGGAGTGAAATCATATGGTATTCATCTCTCTCTGACTAACTTATTTTGCTTAGCATAATGTACTCTAGCTTCATCCATGTCATTACAAGTGGCAAGATTTCATTCTTTTCAATGGCTGAGTAGTAGTCCATTATGTGTGTGTGTATGTGTGTGTGTGTATACACACATAAAATGGATGATATTCATCTGATATTCATCAGCTGATGGACACTTGGGCTCTTTTCATAGTTTTGGCTATTGTTGATAATGTTGCTGTAAATATCGGGGTGTATATACCCTTTTGTGAATCTGTATTTTTGTATCCTTAGAGTAATTATCTAGTAGCACAATTGCTGCATCATAGGGTAGTTCTATTCTTAACTTTTCGAGGAACCTCCTACTGTTTTCCAGAATGGCTATACCAGTTTGCATTCCTGCCAACAGTGAAAGAAGTTTCCCCTTTCTCTGCATCCTTGCCAACGTTTTTTGTTTCCCGTGTTAATTTTAGCCATTCTGACCAGTGTGAGGTGGTAATCTTATTGTGGTTTTGATTCATATTTCCCTGATGATGAGTGATGTTGAGCATCCTTTCATGTGTTTGTTAGCTATCTGTATGTCTTCTTTGGGAAACATGTCTATTCATGTCTTCTGCCCATTTCTTAGGTGGACTGTTTGTGTTTTGGGTGTTGAGTTTGGTTAAGTTTTTTAAAATAGATTTTGGATATTAACCTTGTCAGATATGTCATTTGGAAATATCTTCTCCCATTCCATAGGCTGCCTTTTAGGTGTTTTTTTTTTTTTTTTAAAGATTTGATTTATTTATTTGACAGACAGAGATCACAAATAGAGAGAGAGAGAGAGAGAGAGAGAGAGAGGAGGAAGCAGGCTCCCTGCCGCTGGGATTGTAACCTGAGCCGAAGGCAGAGGCTTTAACCCACTGAGCCACCCAGGTGCCCCTGCCTTTTAGTTTTGTTGATTGTTTCCTTCACAGTGCAGAAGATTTTTACCATGATGAAGTCCCAGTGGTTCATGTTTGCTTTTGTTTCCCTTGCCTCTAGAGACATGTCTAGTAAGAAGTTGCTGTGGCTAATGTTGAAGAGGTTACTGCCTATGTTTTCCTCTAGGATTTTGATGGTTTCCTGTCTCACAGTTAGGTCTTTCATCCACTTTGAATTTATTTTTGTGTATGGTGTAAGAAAGTGGTCCAGTTTCATTTTTCTGCATGCTGCTGTCCAGTTTTCCTAACAACATTTTTTGAAGGGATTGTCTTCTTTCAATTGGATATTCTTTCCTGCTTTGTCAAAGATTAGTAGACCATAAAGAAGTGAATTTTGAACCTTAAAAAGAAGGTATTTGGCATTTATAGTTAAATTCATCTGATTACCAAAATATATTCATAATCTTGATTATGGTATTTTATCCTTAACATATTGTTATCCAATAACATATTGTCATCATCTTAGTTATTATACAATAAAATTTTCTTGAGAACAACTGATAATTATAAGGATTATATTTCTAAAGATTCTGAATTTACTTGTGCTGAGTGCTGCCTTTGGGGGTGAATTGAAAATACAAAAGATTTAATCCAGTGTGTTAGTGACTAAACTGTAACTAGCTTGTATTTACTGATTTATAATGGGGGAAATACTTTGGTCAGAGGTAGACTAAATATTTTATTGATTTCTGGGTTCTTCCCTTTTTAAAATTTACTCAAGATTCTTTAAGACATGATTGTTGCTACCTTTTAAGGTGAGTTAATCTTTAACTTACATAACAATGATGACAGTACTATAAAGAAAGACATATTAAGTGATTTTTTAAAAAGATTTTATTTATTTATTTGACAGAGAGAGAGATCACAAGGAGGCAGAGAGGCAGCAGAGAGAGAGGAGGAAGCAGGCTCCCTGCTGAGCAGAGACCCTGAGATCATGACCTGAGTTGAAGGCAGAGGCTTAACCCACTGAGCCACTCAGGCGCCCCTATTAAGTGAATTCTTAACTAAATATTCACAATAGGAGAAGGGAAGGGAACTTTAAAATATTTTTCCCTTAAATAAGGTCCAAGTTAATAATATCTTTTAGCAGGCCTTAATTAAGGGCCATAAATTAGAATTAGTAGGTGGGTAAATCAGTGGTACAAGAAGAAGGATGTTTTATCACATCTTTATGCCCTGTTATTTTAAAGATAATACTGGTGATTATTACTAACAGAAATTTTGTAGTGGACTATATTATTACAGAACAGATTTTTTTCACATATTTAAAATTACATACCTGGAGATACTTACTTAGCAAAATGATAAAGGACCACTGTTGCACTCTGCAATAAAAACAGCTCTCCTTTTGGGGACCAGAACCCTGTTCAAGTAAACTGTTTTCTTTCTTTCCTCCTTCCTTCCTTTTTTTAAAAATTTTTCTAATTCATGTTCAGATCGTATTTCCCAGGTATGTGAACTGGAACTGCCACCCCCACAGCTGGGTTCCTGTCAGAGCTTCCTAGTGTTCTGTTGTATCTGTATGCTCGTAACTGATAAAGTAATAATAGCGGCCTTCAGCCTACCTAGGAAACTGCTTCTCAGAACTTTGTTTTATCTTCTCTATAGGAGGCAAATTCAGGTTCCTTTTTTTTTTTTTTTTTTTTTTAAGAGAGAGAGGTGGAGGAGTGGCCGGGGGGCAGAGGGAGAGGCAGAGAGAGAATCTTAAGCAGGCTCCATGCTAAGCATGGATCCCCATGTGGGCTTCAACTGGTGGCTCAGTCATGGCTCAGTCTCTCAGCCCTGAGATCCTGACTTGAGCTGAAATACAGAGTTGGACGCTTAGCCACCCAGAAGCCCCTTCAGTTTCTACTTCAAAGTACGTTCACTTATTTTTAGTGTGAGAATTGAAATTTCCAAAGTTGGGTCAAAAGTGAAATGTTAATCAAGTACATAAAAAACTTAACCAGGTATTACATTCTGATAAGTACTAAGAGGTGACATATGAGCTATGAAAGATAAATTATTCGTTAGACAATGAAAAAAGAAAAGGTACATTCTTTGTATCTTATAAATGTACTTCGTTTTCTCTGTTACCGAAATTATTTAATTTGTTAAGCTGATCTAACTTCTTTGATAGGCAGTACTCTTGCATATGATGAGTAAGGACTTAAGCATTTAAATGTTTTATGTTTAAGGAAGAAATAGAAGTTGAACTCGATAGACTTTGTTTTAATAAACAGAAACAAGAATTTCCTTGGCATGGACTCTCCAGAAAAGGATATAGCACCAACAGTTGTTCTGTACCTTTTTGGTATCAGAGATACTGTTTTGCACATTTTTTTTTCAGTAGATAGTCTCTCTGGAGATGAAAAAACTAGGAGTCAGAAAGATTGTTGTTAGCTACGAAACCTGAGACAAGTTAATGGCAGAACCCGTAATTTCTGAGCAATGATTGTTGGCCTGAACATACCCTTTCCATGACACCTTATACTAGCTGCATGCATTAATTCATAAATATGGAATAATAGATACTCATTATTACAGTGTTTTACTTATGTTGGGAAGCATAATGTCTGAATTTTTATATTTCCAGTTATAGTAAAATCCCACTTCAAAATGGCTTTAAGATAACCTATCCGCTTCCACTATTTAGCAGGTAAGATAAATGGCTTCAGGCAGTATGTTAACCATTACTTACACTGCTCCTTAGGACTTAATTCCTTTCTATCTCTACCTTCTGCCTTGACCAACTTAATTCTAAGGCTGGTTACTCTCACGATTTTAAGATGGTGTCCAGTATCTCACTAGCCATGTGGTTTCTAGTTCACGTCAGGGCAAAAAGAGTGACTTTGGCTTGGCCTTTTAATAAAAAGTTTTGGGATTTACTCCACTTGGACATGGTTAGGTCATATGCCTAATCCTTGACCAGTCACTGTAGGCAGATGGAATCATCTTAGGTGAAACCAATCAAACTCTTAAGAAGTAATGGCAGGGTGGGTCTAGAAGAGGTTGTAGATAGATGTTGGGAGTTGACAACAAATCTGTGCATTACAGATTCCAAACTTGAACGTTGTTATTTGCAATTTTTTTAATTTGGAGAGAGGAGAAAATGCCTGTTCAGTTTCAAGTTTAAAACTTTCTAGGTATTAATTTACTTTGATTCTTGACTGGCAAACATCATCTTTCTTTTCAGGTAATACCTCATAATACTGGTTTAAAACATTCCATTATTATGAGCTAAAGAAGTGTAATTCTGATGAAATTTCATTACTAGGGTTGTAATAAAAATGTTTCCTCTTCATTAATTATGTGGTAAAGTTTATTGTTCATGAAAATGAAACTAATATATTACTTTGTGGGATCACCAAACAGAAAGCAGAATGGTACATAGTGCTCCGTATTGTTTAGTGCAAATTTTAAGCTTGTCTGTATGAAAACAAAACAAAACAAGGCTTAGTATAAATTCAAATCTGTATTAAATGCCATGTTTTAAAAGTTATATTTTGTTTATTTTTACACAGTCTTTATTTGGTTGAATTGTATGCAAATGAATGAAGGAATTGTGTTCAAATGAAAATTTTTCTCTTATTTAGGTTCATTCTTCTGTATCTAGATTTAAATTTTTGGTCCACTTTCTAGGCCCGCATACTTTTGCTTAGAGATAATGATTTATTTTATATTATTGCTGTAATCTGCCATCAACTTCTGTTGCTCTTTTTAAGAAATGCTTCTTTTCTTTTTCTACTTCATTCTGTTTTTACTACCACTTCTTAGTTCAGGTTCTTATGCTTTGTAACTGACTTTTAGTAAATAAATTCTTGCTGGGCCTTTTTGTGGTTAGTGTGACCCTGGGATCACCTGTGTTAGATACATTTTGTTTAAAGTGCAGAATCCTAACCTGCACTCTAGTAATCCAGAATCAAGGGGACGCTGTTAATCACGTGTATCCTAGGAGATGTTAAAAAATCACCATTTTAGTCTCCTTTTTCTAGTTTCTTCTTTTAAGAGTAGTGGTTTCTAGCCATTCTTATGGCCCATAGTGACTGTGTCCAAGAATTTGAGTTCTCATACCATGGAGGGAAAAAATGCTTAATATTCACAAAGCAGAGAATAATTGTCTGCATTTTGTTAAAATTTCCTCCACTTAAGTTTTATTAACATTGCAATATTTAGAAGTATATATTATTGCTGTAGTTTTAAAATATACATGAATAAAAATTTACCAGTAGCTGAATATTAAGTTTTGTATTATGCTAACTCTGAAACACGAAGATACTGAATATATAAGGATACAAATGCTAAGTTAGAAGCACTGTCTTCATAACCTCGTATGAGGCAAGAAAAGGGGAGCACCTTGGGTCTAGGGATATTGCTGATATTCTAGAGATCCACATCTTTGGCATATCACTTTTAATTGTGTTATAGTCATTGAGAAGTAAGATGTATCACTGTTTGTGAGTGACTGCAATTGATTATGTTACTGCCTCTTGTAAAACATTCATGCCCTCCTGGGAATTCCATTTTCTGCCCACTCAAGGCCCTGCATTGTCAAGCTTCAGTATATTTTTTATTGCTCTCTTCCCTGCTCTTAAATTTTCTTCAAACACATTTGCTCTTTGTGCTTTGAATGTACCTTACACATTTTGCCTTGTCTTTGCTATGCCTCTGGCTGAGTTTTATTCTCTAAGGTTCATATCCTGTTTGATCCTCCTCCCCAACCCATTTTGCTCTTTCATTCTTTGAGCTCAGGAGCTCTTTTTATGTAGTAGGTACCATTTCATGCAGCCATGATTGAATTATATATGCTTGTCTTGTTTCTCCAGCTGGACTGTAAGCTCCTTGAAGGTGTAGGCCATGTCCTCTAATTTTCCATCTCCCAGGATACCTAAATATGCTTTCTGCATAGCAGTCAAATACGAAGATGTCAGTTTCATTGCTAGAAATTTTTTTCCAGCTTTCAAGTAAACTCATCTAAATTGTGGTCTGGTAAATTTTTTATACTACTCTGCTTGTTTGCCTAAGAAAACATGCAAGGTGCAAAAGAACATATTTTATTGTCTTTATCCAGACTGTGGATGAAACAGTAAGGTTTTAGATAAATGAAAGTAGTATTTTTGTATAATGCTTTATATTTATTTCTAGGCCTCTGTATATTTTTTGCTGTGTGTTAGTTACACATGCAGATTTACGTTGACATATATATAAATATGCTTATGGATATAATACATTTAGGTTTATATTTTTAATTTGCTTTTATTACTATAACTTCAGTATTATATTCTTTCCAGCACTAATACTTTTATTCAGGGTTAAAAGTTAGCTAGCAGAATAATATATGATAATATGTATAGATTGTGTTTGACATAGTTGGATGAATTTTTATAGGTAAAAGTTTATATAACGGAAAGGAAATCTCATTTAAGAAATGAACTGCACTATTTAAAATAGAAACCTGAGATCTTTTTCACATTGCAGCTGAGTTAAACAAATAATCTTTCCAACATTACTAAGAAGTGCATGTAGTTAAAAATACATTTATACATATTATTTTTAAAAACCTAGTTAACTTTAAAATATGTAAGTTTTCTTGTCGTTTAGGGTTCTGTGAAGCTGATCATCAAGAGGGTTGCAAATCATTGGTGGTTTCTATTTTCAGATTTCCACATCCCGGAGTAATTTGCTTTAATTTCACCCAATTTAACCTATACTTCACACCATCACCATTCAGCTTTAATAGCTATGTTCTATGCATAAGAAAAGCAGATAAATGTCCACAATTAGGCTGCAAATGATTACAACTAGTTAGGGCTTTATGAAGACAAAACTTAAAGGACTATGGCGCCAAACAAAGCCACAAAAGACGGCTGAAAATGCTGTCTCCAGAAGTCAAGTCTACCATGGCATTTGATTTGTCACTTTTGTAGTTGATTTGACTTATTTTTAATATATTGGCAGGTGTGCTGACTCTGAGAAATATTCAGCTTTAGAGAATATTAGATTTTTGTTAATGTATTTTAGTTTTTAATTTATTTGCTTCCTGAATTTCAGTATAGATAAGTCAGATTGAATCCTGTTTAAAAAAATGACTCAGATAACATTTTTTACAAATTAAACATGGTTGGTTTGAAATATGCTAGCATTTGTATACCTTGTCAGTGCATTTGTGAAAATAAGACTTTTCTGAAATGTTTATGTGTATGTTTAGTAGTCCTATCAGACACTTAATGGAAGTATAATTTTACAATTCTGTATACAATTCATTTCTAGATGGGTCTTAGTATGCAAAATATGTTCCTATAGAGTACTAGTTATGTAATATAGGTGCACATATATAAAAGATCTAGGAATTGTTTTAGTCCTGTTTATGTGTGTATGTTTTCCTTCCTATATGTAAATTCTTGTTGATGGTTTGTGCACAGTATTTCATGTATAAGAAACTTGGTAGTGGTTTTTTTTTTAAACCTAACTATTCATTTTACTATAAAAGCATGTCTTCTTCCTGCAGAATAAGATCTATCCTTTTTGTTAATGTATCTCTGTATTTAACAAAGTAAGTCTCAGTTTAAAGAATGGATCTCTTCTCTCTTAAGAATTTTCAGTCAAAATTTTGATACATTATTTTTTTTTCTTTTTAGTGAAGAAAATTCAAGGTTTTAGTTTAGTGTTTAGATTTTAATCTTTAGTCATTCTCTTAAATATTCTCTCAAATTGTACATATGAGTAACAGTACTGATGGCTATTAGTTTCATTTTATAGTTTGCACATGGGATTATTCTTATAATTGAAATACTCCCATTTTAGAAATATAGTGTCCACTGTTTTATTTATTCTGTGAGAGGCAATGTGTATTTATATAAAATATGTACCTCTTCTAGGTAATCCTATTTTCTTAAATAATCAAATAGTTAAATAATGTCTCTAGTTTATTGCTGCTTAGAAGCCAAAATAAATGTAAATTAAAACCCCAGGCAACTTGGGGTTTTTACAACATATGCATATATTCACACAGTTGCTAACTTTAAAAATAATGCTCAGGAATTAATAGCATGTTACCTTTATAAAACCAACGTATGTGAGAAAGCATACTGAAACATTTTTAACGTATCTTTATTTTAAAGGAAGTAGTCAACTCTCTATCCTATGAAGTAGACCAGTATAGCCATGGCAAGACAATACAGCTACACAGCTTCACAGTTGTATTAAACTAGTTTCATATGCTATATCATAAAACTTTCAGTCCAATCAGCAACTAAATTTAAATACTGCAAATTGTAGCAGCAAAACAATAATTCTGCTGATTAGCCCCTTTCCATTTCTTGTAAGTGAACTGTTTATGCTGTTGAGTACCTTTTGAAAAAAGAAAAAGCCAAAACAGCCTTGATTAGTCAAGGAGTAATTGGATGACTTGATTTTAGCAAGAGAATGAATTGGTTGATGATAGCCTGTAACTAAGTGTAGTGGTTCTGTTCAGATGAATACATAACATACAGTCATCAGATCTTGACAGGTATAACGTATAAGCAGTGCTAAAATCTGGTGGAGTTGGAGATAGGATGGAGGTGGAGGGGAATAAGTTTGCCATGAAGTCTTTTACTAGAAAACTTGAGGTAATATTTAAAGGAATTTAGAGAAACTTTCATATATTTTTTTACACTGGGGAAGGAATAGGGAGACTTGTCTTACTTTGTTTTACTATAGCTCCCATGTTTTATGCTCTTTAAGAACTAAAGGATCATTTAACTTTCTTCAGGGGGATCAGTGATACCATATCCTTTCATTCTTGTTGAAGATCGTGGTTCATTAGGAGAGCCATGTGGGAAAACCTTAAAGATTTCATTGTGTTCATATTCAACTATTTAAAGTCTTAGTCAGAACTTCTAGTACATTGCATTCTTATTAATTTTCTTATTATTTTTAAGACTATTTACATTTATATTGATGATGTAAAGCTTAAAGCCAAAAAAATTTTAATCTATTCCTGTGTACAGTAGTCCCCCCTTATCTGTGGAGGGTATGTTCCAGGACCCCTCATGGTTGCCTGAAACCAGGGATAGTACTGATTCCAATATATTGTTTTTTTTCTATACATATACATACCTACAATAAAGTTTAATTTATAAATTAGGCACAGTAGGATATTAACAAAATAACTAATAACAAAACAATTATAACAATGTACTGTAATAAAAGTTATGTGAATAAAAGTTATGGTCTTTCTCTCTTAAAATATCTTACTGTACTGTACTCCTCTTGTGATGATGGAAGGTGATAAAATGCCTGCATGAGATGAAATGAGGTGAATGATACAGGCAGTGTGATGTAGTGTTAGGGTACTCTTGACCTACTGACAGTGCATTAGAAAGAAGAGCATCTGCTTGCAGACCATGGTTGACTGCAGGTAACTGAAGCCGTGGAGTGGTACTACTATGACTAGGCTTCTTCAATAAGCCTAAATTGTCATTCCTTGCCTGACCACCTCCCCTTTAACCCACCCTTTAATGCTTACCATAATGTACTACATGGGTCTAAAAATTTCTTCGGCATAAAATATGAGATGACTTTGTTGCCAGGCAATGGAATGACTAGGGTGAACCTGCACAGCTAGTTGCAGGGGGGGTAAAGGGTGTGACAAGGTGCAGGCCCAGCCAGGTCCATTCTGGTGCTGTCTTTGGTTTGGCACCACCTGGTGGCAGTTGTTTGCTCTGGCCTAAATATTGATTGTGATGGCTGGATCTTAGGGTAGCAGTAAAATTCTAGAATGCTCTCAGGCAGTTGGTACCTATTTTGTTGAGTCAGAGTGGACTGGGTTGGAAGACTACGGGAATGCAGTGACCTACTTATATGTCTGCTCCCTAAGGTGTGATTGCTTGCCTATCCTTAATCTCTTCAGGCCTTACCTGTTCTCCATGTTTCTGCTCTTGTGTTAGAGCTGTGGATTATTGTATTTAAGAATGTAATTATTTTATGAGGTATGTTATCTAGTTTTAGGACCTCTGTCTTCATAGTACTTTTCATTTGTACCCACAAATGTGTTCCCCGTTGTTGAATGTGGATTTAGTCAAATGATAACTTTCCTGTTCTAATACCAGAGTCCTTCCTTTTCTATTCCTTCTACTCCTTCCCATTCATATTGTGGGAAAACTGGGTAAAAGCCATAATCCATTGATATTATAGATAAAACTATAAAATAGTTATTTTTAAAATTAATAGCCAGCCATTTGCTTGACTAATACCTGTCACATGTTTACATTTTTCTAGCGTTTAAACACCAGTTTCAAACTCTAGCTGAGACAGTATTATCTCTTATCACAGCATTAATATACTTAAATATGGGATTAAAAAATAATTTATACTTCTGTCAAAACCTGTACATGAATCTTAATCTAAATTTTAAGTGATATCTATGTAACTCCAGTGTTCCAGTTTAAAATCTTGAGACTGTCTTTTTCCATCAGCTTATATTGAATACTGACCCCCTCCCTGCTTCCCTTCATCCTGGATTTACTTTCTTGTATTAATTATGTGCTGATCTTTCTCCCCTAATAGATTGTAAACATCTTTGAAGGCAGAGACTAATCTTATTCAGCTTTTTCTCATCTCTGAAATTTGCCTTCCTGCTCCTGGCACCATTCTCTTTGTGATTAGCATTCAGTAAATGTTTTTAAAATATGTCTTATAGGGGGCGCCTGGGTGGCTCAGCGGGTTAAAATATGTCTTATAATTGTATCTTTAGCTAGGTATTACATACCTCCAATTTTATGACTGGTCACATTTCATTTCTGCTCAATTTGTTACCATTCTTCCTACCCAATAGATACACAAAAATCTTTGTAAAGATTTTATTTTATTTTTTTAGGTTTGACCCCTTTCATATTATCTCTGTAACTAGTAGCCAACAGTCTACTGCCTTGTGTGTGACCATCAGTATCTCTCCAAACTATTAGATCTGGTACAAAACTGATAGAATGATTTAAAGAGAGTGTGAGTGAACAAGGAAGCAAGAGCAAGGTCACAAGAGTGCTTCTCTGAAGATCTCCATTGGCATTTTAAAATGTAAGAGAATAATGTAAGAGATTAAATTTCAACACTTCCATCAGTGTTATAAGTTTTCCATCAATTGGGGGGTGCATGGGTGGCTCAGTTGGTTAAGTGTCTGACTGTTGATTTCAGCTCAGGTCATGATCTCAGGGTTGTGAGATGGAGCCCCATGTTAGATTCCACACCTGCTTCAGATTCTTTCTCTCTTTCTCCCACTGAACCTTCTCCCCATCTTAAAAAAAAAAAAGTTTTCCATCAATTGACATCTGCATATTTGCACCTGTGGTAGTATCTTTTTGGTTGCTATATAGGACAACCTTTGTCTTTTAGTGTACAGCAGTGGTTTTCAACTGTAGTTTAGCAATGTCTGGAGACTTTTTTTAAGATTTTATTTTTCAGTAATCTCACCTGACACGGGGCTTGAACCCATGACCCCGAGACCAAGAGTCGTATACTACACCGACTGAGCCAGCCAAGCACCCATTTGGAGGCATTTTTGATCTTCACACCCGGAGTGCATGTTTGTGTGTATGTGTGCACATGTGTAGGTTACTGGTATCTGCTTTGTAGAGGCCGGGGTGCTGTTAAACATCCTATAGTGCACAAGTGAGCCCCCCCACAACAGAGTTATATGGCCCAAAGTGTTAGTAGTGTCAAGATTGAGAAACCCTGGTATAGACTTGCTTTCCATTTATCAGTAGAGCTAACATATCCTAGTTATGTACTATATACCAGGCACCATCCTAAGATCTTTATATATATTTTCACTTGTCATCTTCAGAACAATCTTATGAGGTAGGTATTATGTTTTTTATATTTTACAGATAAGAAAACTAAGGCTCAGAGAAATTAATGACACAACTAATGTATCAAATAGTCTGACACCCAGGTTTGAATCCATATAGTCTGATTCCAGAATCTGTGCCCTTAATCACTTCTGACACACTTACATTTCCATTGTGCTTGGAATGTCCTCTTGACTCTGCTTCTGTTTGCTGTTATCTGTCCCTGAAAGTCCTCATTTGTATTCAAGCCTTCCCTCCGTAATCCTGATTTGTGCTGATTAATCCCTTCTCTCTCCTTTTCTTTTGCATTTATTGATCTTAAGTTTATAGGTATGTTTTTTCTTAATTTGATTTATACATTTTAAAAATCATGACATAATACGTAATCCAGTGCAGTACACCCAAGAATTTCTCAGGAAAAAACTAAATGAATCTTCATCACTAATAGTCAAGCAGTTCAAAGGTGAAGAGATGAAACGCAAAAACTTCTCACGTCTATTATTGCAGTTTGCTGTGTTTTATGTTTTACTTACTCTTAATTTGTGTGATTGACGTGCTTAGCTCTGGCTTCTTTGAAATACTTGCTAAATATCTTATTGTGTGCTGGTGAAATTGACTCTTTGCTGTTGTGCTGCATGTCTAGCTTCATCTAGAATCTATAGTTCCCCTCTAACAGTTTTTCATTCTGAGTGCTAATGAGTGCTTGAAACATTCACTCACTCATTGATTCCTTTATTCTTCGCTTCACCTAATGCCTAATTGTGTATCAGCTCTGATCAAGGCACCGGAGAGAACTGAAGAGGCGTATAAGACAGAATTCTTGAGCTTAGGTAACTAGGAGATAGAATCACATATTCTAATACTAGATATATATGCTACAGATCATGTGTATAAAATAGATATTGCTAACAGTTCAGAGAGCAGATATGGTTAGAGAAGGTGTCGTGGAGATATAATTTCAGTGACATCTAATTAAGGCCATGGAAGATATGTAACTTTTTTTTAAAGATTTTATTTATTTATTTGACAGAGATCACAAGTAGGCAGAGGGGCAGGCAGAGAGAGACCAGGCTCCCTGCTGAGCAGAGAGCCCCATGTGGGGCTCGATCCCAGAACCCTGGGATCATGACCTGAGCTGAAGGCAGAGGCTTTAACCCACTGAGCCACCCAGGCGTCCCTACGTAACTTTTCTTGAAAGGCAGAAATAGGGAAGAAGACTATTCCATGCGGAAGGACTAGTAACAGCATTGAAAATGTAAGATGAAATTACCGAGAATGAATCAGTTTGATTAAAAGGTGAGCTATTAATGGACACCACCATTAGAAAAATTAAAACTCTGATTTGCTCTTTAGTTTATATTGTGAATGGCAGAGTCCTCATGACTCTATTTTTTGTTATGTCTCTTTGCATTTTTTTCCCTTGCTTACAACATAATTCTGTAAAAGGTATAAAAATGGATCTTCCCAGAAGCCAGATTTAGGGCAGTATTAAACCACTAATTTTACCATACTTTATTTCGAACAAGTCCTTACAAATCCTCTTATGACTCAGGGATGGTAGACATTTAGACGTGGACTCCTCTAGAATTGTCTTCTAAGGTGAGAGGAAATTAAACCATGTATTTTAGGGGCGGATTTGATTTGTAATGGAAAGTATATATATCTTTGAGGCCCGGGGAAGGGAATGGGTAAAAGTAGTGACAGTTGATGTGAAGAACTTTCTGGGCTTCATGAGTCCGTAGAAGTTTAACTTCAGTTGAGGGTTTGTGGAAAGTGAGGGTGGGGTATTTTATAGAGGGCTTTTTCTACAGGCAGAAGGTTGGATGATGTTTTAGAAGTTAGAAAGTTAGTGAGATGGTTATTGAAAAGGTTAATACAACAAAAACAGCTAGCTCAACATTAGAGGTAGACCAGAATCTTAATAAATATTAATTTAAATATAATTGAATCATTGATTTAGGTTGCCTTTTATATATTTAAAGTATCTATTAAATAGAATGAGTAAAAATATTATTGAGAGATGAATATTAGTTTTTATTAAGGTAGTTTTCTGTCTATTTCTTTGGAAAGAGTTGATATGGAAAAAAAATGTTTCAGCATCTAAAAATGTAAAAACCTTAAGCAATTGAATATAATTAAGTGCAGGTGTTGACTCTGGGTTATAATTCATAATTTTTAAGTGATTTTAAGGATTCTTTAATGGTGTGGATATCTAATTATAATATAGTACAATGGCAGTAACTATAAGGCAGAATTTTTTAGTGTTCTGTACCTTCAAAGAATTATATTGTATGATATTGTAATAGTGTTTCTTTTGATCAGTTAACTGGTATCAGTAATAACCAAAGGCTTTTTTGCTTGCTACTGCATTACTATAAGCTTCAGTTTTACTGGTTTTCATGTGTATCTGTATCTTTTTTCTCTTCTTCTTATTCTTCCTTCCTAATGGTTTGTTTTTGAGTTACTACTTAAAAACATCATTTTTAACTTATATGAACTCTTAAAATTAGGAGAAAATAATAAACAAAAATTTCTAAGGTGTCTCAGAACCTGACTGGCCTACTTTATTGTTCTCTCCTAAATATCTATTTGTCTCAAAGTTGGAGGTGATTTTTTACTTCTAATGTTGCTTTATTATTTCCATATAAATTGACTACTTTGTTAAAAGCCCTGCATAAGTCATTTATAATTTCTGTAATTTTAGATTGGTCTCCCAAAGTCAGCACATGTGCATTTTATTTTATAAAGCTTTTTTAAAACCTTGGTTAATTTTTGAATATGTCAGGGATGGTGGTTTTTCTTCCTCTTGGCTAGGATTTAGTTTTCCTATAATGAAAGCAGAGAGGAGAGAGAAGAGAAGCAAAGCAAAAGCAAATTCTTTTGACTACTCATAGTTCTATTTTCTATTCCAGCATTAAACAATTAGCTTGAAGCATAGACTGGATTATTTTGGGGCCTTTGCTATATCTCAAATAATAGGTTTTTTCCTGAAAAATGAAGGTTAAAGACTTTAAAGGCTACTTTTGATTGATTTGTTATTGTAAATAAGTACAACCCACCAAGGCTAGCTATGCTATTCCACTTATGCCATTGCATCAAGTAATTGACAGTTTGCGTTACTAGACCAATTATTTTCACTTTTATATGTTTACAGAATATTTATTTCTCCAGAGGTCTATAAATATATCCATTTAATGTAATTAAAATTTGATAGATAGAAGTGTTTTTATTTGTTTAAAACTCTGAAAGCTTAGAGGCTTAAATCTATATCCTTTTTAGCAGAGTTTTGTTAGCAGAATGATTTTTTTGGTTCTTTTCTGTATTCCCAGATTCTCCTTGTTCTCTGATATCTTTAAGAAGGCAAATTGATTTTTCAAGTATACATAATAAGTCAAGATGCCCTTTTCCACTTTATAACTTCAGGAAAGTAGCTTAAACTACACATCTTATTTACACAGAGATAAATATTACAGGCTTGAGGTCTAGCTATGAATTAGACTCTGTTTTTGCTCAAATTGCCTTTACTGTCAAGAAGGGAAGGGGCTTTATGTAGATTAAGACTAGAGTTTTAAAGTACACCTGTAAACCTGGGCTTTAAACTACACTACTGAATCAGAGTACTTGGAGTGTTCAATAAACAGTTTTAACTCTTTCTTTAAACCACTCTTCAGCACCATACAATAAGGAATTTTTGTTAGGTCATTTATAGAAAGTAAATAGGAACTGGCATTTTGCAGTGTTTATGAATAAAATTATTGATGTTAAGTGAGTTGTCAATACAAATTTAACTCCCTCCCTTCTCTTTAAATATTAATGACCTGTAGAATTATAAGAAAGTTGGGAATCACAGTTCTGACACAAGGTAGGACTTTGAAGAATGGATTAGAAATTTAAAGATTTTTTTAAAGCAGGATATCCTTGTCTTGATTTCTAGCATTGTATTTAATAATATTTCTTCTACTGGTTTAGGAATGTGGCCCCTAACCTTTTAGTGATTTGGGGTAGGACTCTGGATTAGAATACAGATGTTCAAAACTTTTTTTAAAAAGATCTTATTTATGTATTTGACAGACAGAGATCACAAGTAGGCAGAGAGTCAGGCAGAGAGAGAGGAAGGGAAGCAGTCTCCCTGCTGAGCAGAGAGCCCCATGTGGGGCTGGATCCCAGGACTCTGGGATCATGACCTGAGCTGAAGGCAGAGGCTTTAACCCACTGAGCCACCCAGGTGCCCCCAAAACATTGATTTTTACCACATAGGAGAAACTGGAAAGAAAGTGAAGTAATGTGGCATACAGGATGTTTTGGTGCTATGATTTAAGATTCAGTATATTTGCATGATAATTTTTTTTCTAGAGTTTGTACTGCATATTTTTATTTTTCTTAGTGTCTGTACTTCAGTTATATAACGCCTTTTGGTTTCATGCTTGATTTGGGTTTTGACTCTTACATGTGTTGATGTTACCTTAAATGCAAATAAAGATCTCTTGGCTTGAAACCTTGTCATGATCTCTCTCTCTCATAGCTTTTATCTAGTTGACATTTTTTTCTTTGGCTAAGTCTCACCATTCATTCTGCCTGCCTCATATCTCCCATCAGTATCCTAGTGCACTTTGGCAGTGTAGTTGGAGTACAGCAATTCTCTTTTAGCTGGTTCCCTACTTCTGGTTAGCCTTTCTAAATATTGCTTTCCATTTGTTACTACCCCAAAAACCAGTGTTGGCTCCCTGTTGATTATCAGTTGAGATCCAAACACATATTCCTACTTGGACTTCCCTATCCTTCACACCCACCTGATGTAATAAACTTTTATCTTCTACTACTCTTAAGTACAGTTTCTCACCATACTCAGCTTTCCAGTAAGCCATGTTCATTTCAGTCTTTATTTTTTTTCTCTGATGCTTTTCCCTGTTACTTGTCATGCCTTTCTTCATCTTCTTTACCTATACTATTCTTTTCCTTTATTTAAAGGCCTTGATGATTAATTATAAATTAAATCTATACTTAAAGTCCTTGTTAGTGAGTATTATTCTTTTTATTAGATTATATATTTTTCCAAGCACATTGTCCAGTCATTGAAACCAAGGTCCTACTTTTTGATTTTTGTTTTTAATTCTCAAAAGACTTAGCATATATTTAGATATATTAGCAAGCTTTCTTTAAATGGGGAACTTAGGGGCGCCTGGGTGGCTCAGTTGGTTAAGCTTCTGCCTTTGATTCAGGTCGTGATCTCGGGGTCCTGGGATCGAGTCCCACATCAGGCTTTCAGTAGGGAGTCTGCTTCTCCTTCTCCCTCTGTGCTTTACTCCTGCTTGTGTGCTCTCTCTCTGTAACGCATAAATAAAATCTTAAAAAAAATAAAAAAGGCCTTTAAAAAAAGACTTGTGCAAACAATGCATGATCATTAAAAAACTTTAAAGCAAGACGGAAATGTTAAAGAAGATTTTAAAATTGCTCAATAGCTCACTACCCAGGAATTATTTTGTTAACATTTGGTCAGTGTTACTGAGAAACAATTTTATATAAATGTGATCATTAGTGTGCTATTTTAAATAGAATTAAACGTCCTATTTCAAATAGAATACTACAGGGCCATCTGTATGGCTCAGTTGGTTAAGCAGCTGCCTTCAGCCCAGGTCATGATCCAAGGGTCCTGGAATCAAGCCCCAAGTCGGGCTCCTTGCTTATGGGGAGTCTGCTTCTCCTGTGCCTCCTCCTTGCTTGTGCTCTCGCTCCCTCTCTCAAATAAATTAAAAAAAAAAAAAAAAAAGGAAATAGAATACTACATTTTATCTTATTGGGTTTGAAAGAAAGGGTTTGAAAGAAAGAAAAAGGGCCAAAGTAATACAGAAGAAATGACTGAACTTCAGGTAAATTTTCATAAGAATATGTTCTCTTACATGATCCCAGTAGAGTTAAGAAAGAGGATCATGAGAACACTAAAAGATTGGAGAAACTTTTTAAATTACATGTTTCATCTTTATCCATCTATTGATCCCATACTGGGAAAGAGAGGAAATTAACACACTTAAGTTTTTACCTCCTTTTCCTTGTCTCTGAATTTTTGTGTTATTCTTAACTAGTTTATAATACATATGTTCTATTTTGTTAACTTAATTCTTGTAATTGTTCAGTCTTATATGTTAGAGGATATTAGTGCAGAGTCTGTTTGCCGTTAATCTCTATTCCTATGAAACTCTACCCTGAAAAACAGGCTGGCTGGATATAAAATTCTTGAGTCCCAGTCTCTTTCCTTAGAACTCTAAAGACATTGCTCTTCGTCTTTGGCATAGAGCTGCCCTGGAGAATCCTGAAGCCTTATATGTGACTTGATGTTACAGATTTTGTTCTCGACATGTATGGTGCCGATGATTCCTATCTGTTGGTTTGCCAACTTGTGGTTGGTCAGTGTTCTTTTCAGTGTTTATACCAGGTTACTTGGAATGTGAAACTTCGAAAGTGGCTGTGATTTCTAAGTGGGCCATCTTCTTGAATGATAGATCTTACTTTGTCACCCCTTAGTCTCTTTTGTCAAATTCTCTTTCCCATCAAACATCAAGTGTTGGAGTGCTCTCTTCACATGACATCATCCAGACCCATAATTTTTTTTTTTTTTAGATTTTTTTTTTATTTATTTGACAGAGATCACAAGTGGGCAGAGAGGCAAGCAGAGAGAGAGAGAGGAGGAAGCAGGCTCCCTGCAGAGCAGAGAGCCCAATGCGGGACTCGATCCCAGGACCCTGAGATCATGACCCGAGCTGAAGGCAGAGGCTTAACCACTGAGCCACCCAGGTGCCCCCAGACCCATAATTTTAAACATATCTGATAACTCCCAATTTTATATCTGCAGTCATGACCTTTCATCCTACATATGGTCCATCTCTAAAATATATTTCTTATCCAAATGTTTCTTGCTTTCTCTATTTTATTTCAAGTTATCATTCATTTGGTCATCATGTACTACAACTGCTACCTCCTAACTGAGTCTTTCTGCCGTCATTCTTGTCCCCTTCCTTAAAGTCTCTTCTTTTTCAAGTAGGCAAAATGGCCTCTTAACAGAAATCATATCTTATTACCCTACCTCCTCTTTACTTAGTTAAAACTCTCCAATTAGTGTCTTTCCATCACAACTAGAATAAAATCCAAACTCCATGACTTACAAATGTATGTGAACTGCTTTACTTCTCCAACTTAACCTCTGTTTATGATCCTCTGTTGTGGTTCACCCACACTGACCTTATTTGTATTTCTGAAACACTTGAAGCTTGTTCCCATTTTAGGGATTTTTAAAATTCCTTCTTAGAGCTTTTTTCCTGCAAATCTTCACATTACTGCCTCCTTCTGGCCTTTCTGGTCTCAGCTCCAGTGTCATCTTAGAGAGGCCTCCCTTACTATTGTAGTTAAAAGTATTGCACAGCGGCATGTCCACTCCCCTACTGCACGTACATGCTGTGTCCCATTAGCTTATCTTATACAGAATAATAACAAAGAAGTTTTAAAACATGAGATAAAGTCTAGTCACCAAAATGACCATAGTTGATATTTTCAGAAATTTCTTGCTTTCATAAAAAAAGTGTGATCTCACATATTTTTAATAAATTAAACAGGAAACTTTGTCAGTAATATAAGTGGAAAATTAGTATCACTTGCTAAAATTTAAGATAAAAATAAATACAATGAAAACTTTATATACATTAAATTTTTTAGCCTTTCGAAGCTCTGAGACCGAGGTCTGCTCTGTTGATAAAAAGATCATTTTATAAATGTTAGATAGTAAAGACCAACAGCTTCAAACTGAGATTTTCTCTTTGACATATTGAGAAGGACTGAAGAGAATTGAGATGGAAATAACTTTGTTGTGAAACAATCAGTATGATATAGTATAGTCTTTAAGATGTAAAGTTCTCTTCTTTACCAGTACAGTGTTTCCCCCTAAGAGGATCATCGTTTTAGTTAAAGTGAATTTGAAATAAATAATTTTGGCCATGGACTAGGGTAAAAATGTTCTGGTGAACTAAGAGGAATTAGTTGGGGGGAGATCTCTGTAAATTCACAAAACTTATTTTAACCTATTCCAAGATGAATTGAGTGATGTGAAATATTACTCAAAGCTAATGTTTGAGTATGTTACTTTGAAATTTCTTCTAAATTACTAACGACTACATCATTTGAAAAAATACTATATGCCCCAATTAATGAAAGAGTTTATGTGTGGCGATTTTAGCAAGAGAATGAATTGGTTGATGATAGCCTGTAACTAAGTGTAGTGGTTCTGTTCAGATGAATACATAACATACAGTCATCAGATCTTGACAGGTATAACGTATAAGCAGTGCTAAAATCTGGTGGAGTTGGAGATAGGATGGAGGTGGAGGGGAATAAGTTTGCCATGAAGTCTTTTACTAGAAAACTTGAGGTAATATTTAAAGGAATTTAGAGAAACTTTCATATATTTTTTTACACTGGGGAAGGAATAGGGAGACTTGTCTTACTTTGTTTTACTATAGCTCCCATGTTTTATGCTCTTTAAGAACTAAAGGATCATTTAACTTTCTTCAGGGGGATCAGTGATACCATATCCTTTCATTCTTGTTGAAGATCGTGGTTCATTAGGAGAGCCATGTGGGAAAACCTTAAAGATTTCATTGTGTTCATATTCAACTATTTAAAGTCTTAGTCAGAACTTCTAGTACATTGCATTCTTATTAATTTTCTTATTATTTTTAAGACTATTTACATTTATATTGATGATGTAAAGCTTAAAGCCAAAAAAATTTTAATCTATTCCTGTGTACAGTAGTCCCCCCTTATCTGTGGAGGGTATGTTCCAGGACCCCTCATGGTTGCCTGAAACCAGGGATAGTACTGATTCCAATATATTGTTTTTTTTCTATACATATACATACCTACAATAAAGTTTAATTTATAAATTAGGCACAGTAGGATATTAACAAAATAACTAATAACAAAACAATTATAACAATGTACTGTAATAAAAGTTATGTGAATAAAAGTTATGGTCTTTCTCTCTTAAAATATCTTACTGTACTGTACTCCTCTTGTGATGATGGAAGGTGATAAAATGCCTGCATGAGATGAAATGAGGTGAATGATACAGGCAGTGTGATGTAGTGTTAGGGTACTCTTGACCTACTGACAGTGCATTAGAAAGAAGAGCATCTGCTTGCAGACCATGGTTGACTGCAGGTAACTGAAGCCGTGGAGTGGTACTACTATGACTAGGCTTCTTCAATAAGCCTAAATTGTCATTCCTTGCCTGACCACCTCCCCTTTAACCCACCCTTTAATGCTTACCATAATGTACTACATGGGTCTAAAAATTTCTTCGGCATAAAATATGAGATGACTTTGTTGCCAGGCAATGGAATGACTAGGGTGAACCTGCACAGCTAGTTGCAGGGGGGGTAAAGGGTGTGACAAGGTGCAGGCCCAGCCAGGTCCATTCTGGTGCTGTCTTTGGTTTGGCACCACCTGGTGGCAGTTGTTTGCTCTGGCCTAAATATTGATTGTGATGGCTGGATCTTAGGGTAGCAGTAAAATTCTAGAATGCTCTCAGGCAGTTGGTACCTATTTTGTTGAGTCAGAGTGGACTGGGTTGGAAGACTACGGGAATGCAGTGACCTACTTATATGTCTGCTCCCTAAGGTGTGATTGCTTGCCTATCCTTAATCTCTTCAGGCCTTACCTGTTCTCCATGTTTCTGCTCTTGTGTTAGAGCTGTGGATTATTGTATTTAAGAATGTAATTATTTTATGAGGTATGTTATCTAGTTTTAGGACCTCTGTCTTCATAGTACTTTTCATTTGTACCCACAAATGTGTTCCCCGTTGTTGAATGTGGATTTAGTCAAATGATAACTTTCCTGTTCTAATACCAGAGTCCTTCCTTTTCTATTCCTTCTACTCCTTCCCATTCATATTGTGGGAAAACTGGGTAAAAGCCATAATCCATTGATATTATAGATAAAACTATAAAATAGTTATTTTTAAAATTAATAGCCAGCCATTTGCTTGACTAATACCTGTCACATGTTTACATTTTTCTAGCGTTTAAACACCAGTTTCAAACTCTAGCTGAGACAGTATTATCTCTTATCACAGCATTAATATACTTAAATATGGGATTAAAAAATAATTTATACTTCTGTCAAAACCTGTACATGAATCTTAATCTAAATTTTAAGTGATATCTATGTAACTCCAGTGTTCCAGTTTAAAATCTTGAGACTGTCTTTTTCCATCAGCTTATATTGAATACTGACCCCCTCCCTGCTTCCCTTCATCCTGGATTTACTTTCTTGTATTAATTATGTGCTGATCTTTCTCCCCTAATAGATTGTAAACATCTTTGAAGGCAGAGACTAATCTTATTCAGCTTTTTCTCATCTCTGAAATTTGCCTTCCTGCTCCTGGCACCATTCTCTTTGTGATTAGCATTCAGTAAATGTTTTTAAAATATGTCTTATAGGGGGCGCCTGGGTGGCTCAGCGGGTTAAAATATGTCTTATAATTGTATCTTTAGCTAGGTATTACATACCTCCAATTTTATGACTGGTCACATTTCATTTCTGCTCAATTTGTTACCATTCTTCCTACCCAATAGATACACAAAAATCTTTGTAAAGATTTTATTTTATTTTTTTAGGTTTGACCCCTTTCATATTATCTCTGTAACTAGTAGCCAACAGTCTACTGCCTTGTGTGTGACCATCAGTATCTCTCCAAACTATTAGATCTGGTACAAAACTGATAGAATGATTTAAAGAGAGTGTGAGTGAACAAGGAAGCAAGAGCAAGGTCACAAGAGTGCTTCTCTGAAGATCTCCATTGGCATTTTAAAATGTAAGAGAATAATGTAAGAGATTAAATTTCAACACTTCCATCAGTGTTATAAGTTTTCCATCAATTGGGGGGTGCATGGGTGGCTCAGTTGGTTAAGTGTCTGACTGTTGATTTCAGCTCAGGTCATGATCTCAGGGTTGTGAGATGGAGCCCCATGTTAGATTCCACACCTGCTTCAGATTCTTTCTCTCTTTCTCCCACTGAACCTTCTCCCCATCTTAAAAAAAAAAAAGTTTTCCATCAATTGACATCTGCATATTTGCACCTGTGGTAGTATCTTTTTGGTTGCTATATAGGACAACCTTTGTCTTTTAGTGTACAGCAGTGGTTTTCAACTGTAGTTTAGCAATGTCTGGAGACTTTTTTTAAGATTTTATTTTTCAGTAATCTCACCTGACACGGGGCTTGAACCCATGACCCCGAGACCAAGAGTCGTATACTACACCGACTGAGCCAGCCAAGCACCCATTTGGAGGCATTTTTGATCTTCACACCCGGAGTGCATGTTTGTGTGTATGTGTGCACATGTGTAGGTTACTGGTATCTGCTTTGTAGAGGCCGGGGTGCTGTTAAACATCCTATAGTGCACAAGTGAGCCCCCCCCACAACAGAGTTATATGGCCCAAAGTGTTAGTAGTGTCAAGATTGAGAAACCCTGGTATAGACTTGCTTTCCATTTATCAGTAGAGCTAACATATCCTAGTTATGTACTATATACCAGGCACCATCCTAAGATCTTTATATATATTTTCACTTGTCATCTTCAGAACAATCTTATGAGGTAGGTATTATGTTTTTTATATTTTACAGATAAGAAAACTAAGGCTCAGAGAAATTAATGACACAACTAATGTATCAAATAGTCTGACACCCAGGTTTGAATCCATATAGTCTGATTCCAGAATCTGTGCCCTTAATCACTTCTGACACACTTACATTTCCATTGTGCTTGGAATGTCCTCTTGACTCTGCTTCTGTTTGCTGTTATCTGTCCCTGAAAGTCCTCATTTGTATTCAAGCCTTCCCTCCGTAATCCTGATTTGTGCTGATTAATCCCTTCTCTCTCCTTTTCTTTTGCATTTATTGATCTTAAGTTTATAGGTATGTTTTTTCTTAATTTGATTTATACATTTTAAAAATCATGACATAATACGTAATCCAGTGCAGTACACCCAAGAATTTCTCAGGAAAAAACTAAATGAATCTTCATCACTAATAGTCAAGCAGTTCAAAGGTGAAGAGATGAAACGCAAAAACTTCTCACGTCTATTATTGCAGTTTGCTGTGTTTTATGTTTTACTTACTCTTAATTTGTGTGATTGACGTGCTTAGCTCTGGCTTCTTTGAAATACTTGCTAAATATCTTATTGTGTGCTGGTGAAATTGACTCTTTGCTGTTGTGCTGCATGTCTAGCTTCATCTAGAATCTATAGTTCCCCTCTAACAGTTTTTCATTCTGAGTGCTAATGAGTGCTTGAAACATTCACTCACTCATTGATTCCTTTATTCTTCGCTTCACCTAATGCCTAATTGTGTATCAGCTCTGATCAAGGCACCGGAGAGAACTGAAGAGGCGTATAAGACAGAATTCTTGAGCTTAGGTAACTAGGAGATAGAATCACATATTCTAATACTAGATATATATGCTACAGATCATGTGTATAAAATAGATATTGCTAACAGTTCAGAGAGCAGATATGGTTAGAGAAGGTGTCGTGGAGATATAATTTCAGTGACATCTAATTAAGGCCATGGAAGATATGTAACTTTTTTTTAAAGATTTTATTTATTTATTTGACAGAGATCACAAGTAGGCAGAGGGGCAGGCAGAGAGAGACCAGGCTCCCTGCTGAGCAGAGAGCCCCATGTGGGGCTCGATCCCAGAACCCTGGGATCATGACCTGAGCTGAAGGCAGAGGCTTTAACCCACTGAGCCACCCAGGCGTCCCTACGTAACTTTTCTTGAAAGGCAGAAATAGGGAAGAAGACTATTCCATGCGGAAGGACTAGTAACAGCATTGAAAATGTAAGATGAAATTACCGAGAATGAATCAGTTTGATTAAAAGGTGAGCTATTAATGGACACCACCATTAGAAAAATTAAAACTCTGATTTGCTCTTTAGTTTATATTGTGAATGGCAGAGTCCTCATGACTCTATTTTTTGTTATGTCTCTTTGCATTTTTTTCCCTTGCTTACAACATAATTCTGTAAAAGGTATAAAAATGGATCTTCCCAGAAGCCAGATTTAGGGCAGTATTAAACCACTAATTTTACCATACTTTATTTCGAACAAGTCCTTACAAATCCTCTTATGACTCAGGGATGGTAGACATTTAGACGTGGACTCCTCTAGAATTGTCTTCTAAGGTGAGAGGAAATTAAACCATGTATTTTAGGGGCGGATTTGATTTGTAATGGAAAGTATATATATCTTTGAGGCCCGGGGAAGGGAATGGGTAAAAGTAGTGACAGTTGATGTGAAGAACTTTCTGGGCTTCATGAGTCCGTAGAAGTTTAACTTCAGTTGAGGGTTTGTGGAAAGTGAGGGTGGGGTATTTTATAGAGGGCTTTTTCTACAGGCAGAAGGTTGGATGATGTTTTAGAAGTTAGAAAGTTAGTGAGATGGTTATTGAAAAGGTTAATACAACAAAAACAGCTAGCTCAACATTAGAGGTAGACCAGAATCTTAATAAATATTAATTTAAATATAATTGAATCATTGATTTAGGTTGCCTTTTATATATTTAAAGTATCTATTAAATAGAATGAGTAAAAATATTATTGAGAGATGAATATTAGTTTTTATTAAGGTAGTTTTCTGTCTATTTCTTTGGAAAGAGTTGATATGGAAAAAAAATGTTTCAGCATCTAAAAATGTAAAAACCTTAAGCAATTGAATATAATTAAGTGCAGGTGTTGACTCTGGGTTATAATTCATAATTTTTAAGTGATTTTAAGGATTCTTTAATGGTGTGGATATCTAATTATAATATAGTACAATGGCAGTAACTATAAGGCAGAATTTTTTAGTGTTCTGTACCTTCAAAGAATTATATTGTATGATATTGTAATAGTGTTTCTTTTGATCAGTTAACTGGTATCAGTAATAACCAAAGGCTTTTTTGCTTGCTACTGCATTACTATAAGCTTCAGTTTTACTGGTTTTCATGTGTATCTGTATCTTTTTTCTCTTCTTCTTATTCTTCCTTCCTAATGGTTTGTTTTTGAGTTACTACTTAAAAACATCATTTTTAACTTATATGAACTCTTAAAATTAGGAGAAAATAATAAACAAAAATTTCTAAGGTGTCTCAGAACCTGACTGGCCTACTTTATTGTTCTCTCCTAAATATCTATTTGTCTCAAAGTTGGAGGTGATTTTTTACTTCTAATGTTGCTTTATTATTTCCATATAAATTGACTACTTTGTTAAAAGCCCTGCATAAGTCATTTATAATTTCTGTAATTTTAGATTGGTCTCCCAAAGTCAGCACATGTGCATTTTATTTTATAAAGCTTTTTTAAAACCTTGGTTAATTTTTGAATATGTCAGGGATGGTGGTTTTTCTTCCTCTTGGCTAGGATTTAGTTTTCCTATAATGAAAGCAGAGAGGAGAGAGAAGAGAAGCAAAGCAAAAGCAAATTCTTTTGACTACTCATAGTTCTATTTTCTATTCCAGCATTAAACAATTAGCTTGAAGCATAGACTGGATTATTTTGGGGCCTTTGCTATATCTCAAATAATAGGTTTTTTCCTGAAAAATGAAGGTTAAAGACTTTAAAGGCTACTTTTGATTGATTTGTTATTGTAAATAAGTACAACCCACCAAGGCTAGCTATGCTATTCCACTTATGCCATTGCATCAAGTAATTGACAGTTTGCGTTACTAGACCAATTATTTTCACTTTTATATGTTTACAGAATATTTATTTCTCCAGAGGTCTATAAATATATCCATTTAATGTAATTAAAATTTGATAGATAGAAGTGTTTTTATTTGTTTAAAACTCTGAAAGCTTAGAGGCTTAAATCTATATCCTTTTTAGCAGAGTTTTGTTAGCAGAATGATTTTTTTGGTTCTTTTCTGTATTCCCAGATTCTCCTTGTTCTCTGATATCTTTAAGAAGGCAAATTGATTTTTCAAGTATACATAATAAGTCAAGATGCCCTTTTCCACTTTATAACTTCAGGAAAGTAGCTTAAACTACACATCTTATTTACACAGAGATAAATATTACAGGCTTGAGGTCTAGCTATGAATTAGACTCTGTTTTTGCTCAAATTGCCTTTACTGTCAAGAAGGGAAGGGGCTTTATGTAGATTAAGACTAGAGTTTTAAAGTACACCTGTAAACCTGGGCTTTAAACTACACTACTGAATCAGAGTACTTGGAGTGTTCAATAAACAGTTTTAACTCTTTCTTTAAACCACTCTTCAGCACCATACAATAAGGAATTTTTGTTAGGTCATTTATAGAAAGTAAATAGGAACTGGCATTTTGCAGTGTTTATGAATAAAATTATTGATGTTAAGTGAGTTGTCAATACAAATTTAACTCCCTCCCTTCTCTTTAAATATTAATGACCTGTAGAATTATAAGAAAGTTGGGAATCACAGTTCTGACACAAGGTAGGACTTTGAAGAATGGATTAGAAATTTAAAGATTTTTTTAAAGCAGGATATCCTTGTCTTGATTTCTAGCATTGTATTTAATAATATTTCTTCTACTGGTTTAGGAATGTGGCCCCTAACCTTTTAGTGATTTGGGGTAGGACTCTGGATTAGAATACAGATGTTCAAAACTTTTTTTAAAAAGATCTTATTTATGTATTTGACAGACAGAGATCACAAGTAGGCAGAGAGTCAGGCAGAGAGAGAGGAAGGGAAGCAGTCTCCCTGCTGAGCAGAGAGCCCCATGTGGGGCTGGATCCCAGGACTCTGGGATCATGACCTGAGCTGAAGGCAGAGGCTTTAACCCACTGAGCCACCCAGGTGCCCCCAAAACATTGATTTTTACCACATAGGAGAAACTGGAAAGAAAGTGAAGTAATGTGGCATACAGGATGTTTTGGTGCTATGATTTAAGATTCAGTATATTTGCATGATAATTTTTTTTCTAGAGTTTGTACTGCATATTTTTATTTTTCTTAGTGTCTGTACTTCAGTTATATAACGCCTTTTGGTTTCATGCTTGATTTGGGTTTTGACTCTTACATGTGTTGATGTTACCTTAAATGCAAATAAAGATCTCTTGGCTTGAAACCTTGTCATGATCTCTCTCTCTCATAGCTTTTATCTAGTTGACATTTTTTTCTTTGGCTAAGTCTCACCATTCATTCTGCCTGCCTCATATCTCCCATCAGTATCCTAGTGCACTTTGGCAGTGTAGTTGGAGTACAGCAATTCTCTTTTAGCTGGTTCCCTACTTCTGGTTAGCCTTTCTAAATATTGCTTTCCATTTGTTACTACCCCAAAAACCAGTGTTGGCTCCCTGTTGATTATCAGTTGAGATCCAAACACATATTCCTACTTGGACTTCCCTATCCTTCACACCCACCTGATGTAATAAACTTTTATCTTCTACTACTCTTAAGTACAGTTTCTCACCATACTCAGCTTTCCAGTAAGCCATGTTCATTTCAGTCTTTATTTTTTTTCTCTGATGCTTTTCCCTGTTACTTGTCATGCCTTTCTTCATCTTCTTTACCTATACTATTCTTTTCCTTTATTTAAAGGCCTTGATGATTAATTATAAATTAAATCTATACTTAAAGTCCTTGTTAGTGAGTATTATTCTTTTTATTAGATTATATATTTTTCCAAGCACATTGTCCAGTCATTGAAACCAAGGTCCTACTTTTTGATTTTTGTTTTTAATTCTCAAAAGACTTAGCATATATTTAGATATATTAGCAAGCTTTCTTTAAATGGGGAACTTAGGGGCGCCTGGGTGGCTCAGTTGGTTAAGCTTCTGCCTTTGATTCAGGTCGTGATCTCGGGGTCCTGGGATCGAGTCCCACATCAGGCTTTCAGTAGGGAGTCTGCTTCTCCTTCTCCCTCTGTGCTTTACTCCTGCTTGTGTGCTCTCTCTCTGTAACGCATAAATAAAATCTTAAAAAAAATAAAAAAGGCCTTTAAAAAAAGACTTGTGCAAACAATGCATGATCATTAAAAAACTTTAAAGCAAGACGGAAATGTTAAAGAAGATTTTAAAATTGCTCAATAGCTCACTACCCAGGAATTATTTTGTTAACATTTGGTCAGTGTTACTGAGAAACAATTTTATATAAATGTGATCATTAGTGTGCTATTTTAAATAGAATTAAACGTCCTATTTCAAATAGAATACTACAGGGCCATCTGTATGGCTCAGTTGGTTAAGCAGCTGCCTTCAGCCCAGGTCATGATCCAAGGGTCCTGGAATCAAGCCCCAAGTCGGGCTCCTTGCTTATGGGGAGTCTGCTTCTCCTGTGCCTCCTCCTTGCTTGTGCTCTCGCTCCCTCTCTCAAATAAATTAAAAAAAAAAAAAAAAAAGGAAATAGAATACTACATTTTATCTTATTGGGTTTGAAAGAAAGGGTTTGAAAGAAAGAAAAAGGGCCAAAGTAATACAGAAGAAATGACTGAACTTCAGGTAAATTTTCATAAGAATATGTTCTCTTACATGATCCCAGTAGAGTTAAGAAAGAGGATCATGAGAACACTAAAAGATTGGAGAAACTTTTTAAATTACATGTTTCATCTTTATCCATCTATTGATCCCATACTGGGAAAGAGAGGAAATTAACACACTTAAGTTTTTACCTCCTTTTCCTTGTCTCTGAATTTTTGTGTTATTCTTAACTAGTTTATAATACATATGTTCTATTTTGTTAACTTAATTCTTGTAATTGTTCAGTCTTATATGTTAGAGGATATTAGTGCAGAGTCTGTTTGCCGTTAATCTCTATTCCTATGAAACTCTACCCTGAAAAACAGGCTGGCTGGATATAAAATTCTTGAGTCCCAGTCTCTTTCCTTAGAACTCTAAAGACATTGCTCTTCGTCTTTGGCATAGAGCTGCCCTGGAGAATCCTGAAGCCTTATATGTGACTTGATGTTACAGATTTTGTTCTCGACATGTATGGTGCCGATGATTCCTATCTGTTGGTTTGCCAACTTGTGGTTGGTCAGTGTTCTTTTCAGTGTTTATACCAGGTTACTTGGAATGTGAAACTTCGAAAGTGGCTGTGATTTCTAAGTGGGCCATCTTCTTGAATGATAGATCTTACTTTGTCACCCCTTAGTCTCTTTTGTCAAATTCTCTTTCCCATCAAACATCAAGTGTTGGAGTGCTCTCTTCACATGACATCATCCAGACCCATAATTTTTTTTTTTTTTAGATTTTTTTTTTATTTATTTGACAGAGATCACAAGTGGGCAGAGAGGCAAGCAGAGAGAGAGAGAGGAGGAAGCAGGCTCCCTGCAGAGCAGAGAGCCCAATGCGGGACTCGATCCCAGGACCCTGAGATCATGACCCGAGCTGAAGGCAGAGGCTTAACCACTGAGCCACCCAGGTGCCCCCAGACCCATAATTTTAAACATATCTGATAACTCCCAATTTTATATCTGCAGTCATGACCTTTCATCCTACATATGGTCCATCTCTAAAATATATTTCTTATCCAAATGTTTCTTGCTTTCTCTATTTTATTTCAAGTTATCATTCATTTGGTCATCATGTACTACAACTGCTACCTCCTAACTGAGTCTTTCTGCCGTCATTCTTGTCCCCTTCCTTAAAGTCTCTTCTTTTTCAAGTAGGCAAAATGGCCTCTTAACAGAAATCATATCTTATTACCCTACCTCCTCTTTACTTAGTTAAAACTCTCCAATTAGTGTCTTTCCATCACAACTAGAATAAAATCCAAACTCCATGACTTACAAATGTATGTGAACTGCTTTACTTCTCCAACTTAACCTCTGTTTATGATCCTCTGTTGTGGTTCACCCACACTGACCTTATTTGTATTTCTGAAACACTTGAAGCTTGTTCCCATTTTAGGGATTTTTAAAATTCCTTCTTAGAGCTTTTTTCCTGCAAATCTTCACATTACTGCCTCCTTCTGGCCTTTCTGGTCTCAGCTCCAGTGTCATCTTAGAGAGGCCTCCCTTACTATTGTAGTTAAAAGTATTGCACAGCGGCATGTCCACTCCCCTACTGCACGTACATGCTGTGTCCCATTAGCTTATCTTATACAGAATAATAACAAAGAAGTTTTAAAACATGAGATAAAGTCTAGTCACCAAAATGACCATAGTTGATATTTTCAGAAATTTCTTGCTTTCATAAAAAAAGTGTGATCTCACATATTTTTAATAAATTAAACAGGAAACTTTGTCAGTAATATAAGTGGAAAATTAGTATCACTTGCTAAAATTTAAGATAAAAATAAATACAATGAAAACTTTATATACATTAAATTTTTTAGCCTTTCGAAGCTCTGAGACCGAGGTCTGCTCTGTTGATAAAAAGATCATTTTATAAATGTTAGATAGTAAAGACCAACAGCTTCAAACTGAGATTTTCTCTTTGACATATTGAGAAGGACTGAAGAGAATTGAGATGGAAATAACTTTGTTGTGAAACAATCAGTATGATATAGTATAGTCTTTAAGATGTAAAGTTCTCTTCTTTACCAGTACAGTGTTTCCCCCTAAGAGGATCATCGTTTTAGTTAAAGTGAATTTGAAATAAATAATTTTGGCCATGGACTAGGGTAAAAATGTTCTGGTGAACTAAGAGGAATTAGTTGGGGGGAGATCTCTGTAAATTCACAAAACTTATTTTAACCTATTCCAAGATGAATTGAGTGATGTGAAATATTACTCAAAGCTAATGTTTGAGTATGTTACTTTGAAATTTCTTCTAAATTACTAACGACTACATCATTTGAAAAAATACTATATGCCCCAATTAATGAAAGAGTTTATGTGTGGCGCTTTCTTTCTTTCTTTCTTTCTTTCTTTCTTTCTTTCTTTCTTTCTTTCTTTCTCTTGTGAAGATTTTACTTATTTATTTGACAGAGAGACACAGCGAGAGAGGGAAGACAAGCAGGGGAGTGGGAGAGGGAGAAGCAGGCTTCCTGGTGAGCAGGGAGCTTGATGGGGATGTGGGGCAGGGCTCTGTGCACTCTCAGGACCCTGGGATCATGACCTGAGCAAGGCAGCCACTTACGGACTGAGCCACCCAAGCGCCCCTGTGTGGGGCTTTCTGCTAAGCCCTTTACATATGTTATCTGATTTAATCATACCCATTCTCTAAGAGGTAGAAATGTGTTCGTTTTAAAGATGTGAAAATAAGATCCTTAGAGGTTCAATTATTTGTCTAAGATTTTATAACCAGTAAGCCTGTCTGACTTCAGAACCCTTACTTTTAACCACTAAATCTTGTACTAAAACAGGTAAAATGTGGAAGATGCTCTAATGTAAGTATACAGTGAAGTCTGTTGACCTAGGAGTGTATCTTTGGGAAGTAATCTCTAACTTCTTAGAAACTTCCTAAGAAATGGGAAGTTGCCCATAGGGCTACTAAATTTCTGTAGTTTATATTTTATAGCTGTATTAGGCCTCATTTCATCACAAGGCTATTCAGTTTTAAAGGGTAACTTTAATGTTCCCTTCGCTTATTTTTATCTTAGTTTTTGGTAATATTTATTATCAAAAAAATTTTAAATTCTTCTCGTAGTATGTTACCACCTTACGTACAAATGAATATACTACTACTACTATTAATAATAATAACAACAATAACTTTCAGGCATAGGAACAACAATGCAATCCAGAGTGTATAACGTCTGTGTTTTGAGTTTTTTCTTATAGTAGGGGAGTGGATTAGTGACAATACAGTCATAACTTCTTTCCTAGCCAAATCCTTGACAGACTCCAAGCAAAGTGCAACCTAGAGAATAATTTAAAGGTTATAAGATAGACAAGTGGTATTTACCTGTATACTCCTTTTCTGTTTGGATTAATTCAGATGATCAGAAAGCTTTATTTTCTTTGCTTCCAGAAGAATTGCAGTTGCTAAGTTTCTCTCTGTTATCTACTTGGTTAAAATTGAGGGTTGCAGTTAAGAAATTGTCATTTAAACCCTGCTGATAGATTTACTGTTGTTGAGGACATCACTATAGTTAACACATTGGTTCTTACATAAAGGTGAGTATATAGGATATTTTTCATTTGGAGTGTCATAAAAAGTGTAGTTATTTTTATAACTGACCATAATACTGTCTTTGTTGCCCTGGCATGAAGCTTTCATTTTTATTTTCCTATTTTATTGTGTCATTTATGTAAGATGCCTCAAAACATGACAAATATTATTATGGTTCCAGGAAGACTTTTTTCATACTTTCCAAATGTTCAAAAAAAGTACCTAAATCACTGTGTATTTACTAGTGTATTTACTAGTGAGTGTATTTACTAGTGTATTTACTAGTGTATTTACTAGTGTATTTATTAGTAAGTGTATTTACTAGTAAGATATAACATTCATCCTCATTTCTTGCTAATTTTGTTCATATAATTTGTATGGCACTATTTAATATACCATCAGTTTAATGCCAAGAATACTTTTAAGTACTTATATTTTAATTGCGACAATATAATTACGTTTTAAAATTTATATTACTGAAGTTGTACATTGAGATACAAACAGCTTAATTATTTTTAATTCTAGAAAATTATATTTAAAAATTCCTTGTAACCTGTAATGAGAATATCTTGGTCTTTGGTATGGAAGAATGAGCTATGGTCACTGTTTTTCTCTTATTAAACTCAAACTGTCTCTCATGATTCCTGTGATATCTTTATCTAAAATAATCAATGCTTTATGTTTGAAAACATCTCATTTTGGGTATATAATCTAGTTGGTAATTTAAATTAAATTAATTTGTTTATAAATGTGTTTTTTATTTCATGGATATGTCACTGATTTCTATTTATAATATTTCTCAGTATTTGTTCATTTTTGTGATACTGTTCTTTATCTGGTAATTTGAGTAAATCCCAGTTGAATTATGTTGCCACATTATGTCTTCAAAAGGGCATAAAGTCAGTACACATGCTTCAGTAATATCTGGTTGTTTTACCCTTATGTTTCCAGTTGGCAATTTGAAATTATGGCTTCAACTGCACTTTAAATATGTGATAATAGCATGTGTTTCTAATAAGGGCCAGCACCATTTTGTTCAGATAGTGTGAATGGTTGTCACTCATATATGACAAATGCACCTTCATCTGCTTCTTTGATAGCCCCCTAAAAACCATACCCTCAAATCAGGCCGATGAAATTAGCTGCTGTGTAAATTGTGTGTCTGAGTGGTTCATTATCTAATCACCGTCAGAACCACAGTGATAAAGTAGATTGAAGCAGGGAAGAGGTCTGCCAGATGATTTCACCCACCCCCCCACCCCAAATCCGGTTTCCCTTGGAAACCCTAATAGTGCGGTTTAGAACTTCAGGCTCTCATGCCTGGAATTCAGTATCTTTTAATGTACCAAACCTGAAAATAGCAGTAGTTCTGGAGCATAATTTTCTATCTGTAAAGAACATAATTTTATTTATTTCAATCAGTTTTTGAAATGTTGAGGCTCTTGAATTACTGTTTGGTTGCTAATGCCCTAAATATTACTAAATAGGACAAAAAATATATATACCATGTGCTATGGTATATATAAATTGTTATTTGGTATGAATAAATTGTTAACCTTCTAGGAATCTTCAATGCCTTCTGTATTGTTTATTGGACTGCTTCTCTTTAATTCATTTTAGGTGCTTTTGAAGATGATGATATCACACATGTTGAAGGAAGTGTAGATCCTATTCGAGATATAGAAATAATACATGAAGAACTTCAGCTTAAAGATGAGGAAATGATTGGGCCCATTATAGATAAACTAGAAAAGGTGGCTGTGAGAGGAGGAGATAAGAAATTAAAACCTGAATATGTAAGTAAAAATTTGTAGCTTTTTTGATACTTGAATTCATTTTTTAAAAATAATGCATCTAATAAAATAAAATACCTATTATTGTTATGGAATTTTAGAGTCCGAGGATATTTTCTGTTTAAAAAAATCATGGAGAAACTTCATTTTCTTTCGGCAGCAAAGAGTCATTATAACAGGCTATTTAAGGTGTTCTTAGCAAGGCATATTTACCAGTAATATTAAGTTTTCATGTGGTTTCTATGTATAGTCTCAAGTTTTAATGTTAGATTAGGGTAGTTTTATGATGATAAACATGTATTTCGAGCAACAACTGAATATATGAGTTTTGTGGATTTGAAGAAGTGATTTATAAAAGGAATTGGTCTTCCATAGAAGTTGACTGAATGTACTATTAGAAAGACAGTTTCATTCTTTATGGAGTAAAAACATATGTCATTGTCTTTAATATTCAAATGTATTTTTATCATATTGTAGTGAGTAATTATTAGTAATATATAATAAATGTTTCAAAATCAGTTTTGAGGCTTTTAGTTTAAGTATGATCAAATGGTCTTCTACATTTAAAAAAGCAATGGCCTTAATTATGTATTTTCTTGGGGCACCTGGCTGGCTTGGTGGGTGGAGAGTATGATTCTTGATCTTGGGTTGTGGATTTGAGCCCCATGTTGGGTGTAGAGATTACTTCAAATCCTTAAAAAAAAATTATATATTGTCTCACTTATTAATATCTTCCCTAAACTGTACTTGCCTTTTATGTTTTCCTATCATGGGAAGAATTTTCTATCTTTTTAATTTTTCATGTTTTTTTTTTTTTTTTTTTTAAAGATTTTTTTTATTTTTTTGTCAGAGAGAGAGAGGGAGAGCGAGTGAGCACAGGCAGACAGAATGGCAGGCAGAGGCAGAGGGAGAAGCAGGCTCCCTGACGAGCAAGGAGCCCGATGTGGGACTCGATCCCAGGACACTGGGATTATGACCTGAGCCGAAGGCAGCTGCTTAACCAACTGAGCCACCCAGGCGTCCCTTTTTCATGTATTTTTAATAGATGTGTTCATTTTTAATTTTCTTATTTCTGGACACCTTATCTTTTCTCTTTTTTATTTATTTGTAATAAGCTTGGAATACTCAGTTGATTAACAAGTCCAGCACTCTTTTTGTTGTTGTTGTTGTTGAAGATTTTATTTACTTATTTGGGAGCTAGAGAGAGCCTGGGGAGAGGCACGGGGAGAGGGAGAGAATGTAAAGCAGTCTCTGAGCTCAGTGCCAAACCCACTGAGGAGCTTGCTCTCACAACCCCAAGATCATGACCTGAGATGAAACCAAGAGTCTGACGCCTAACTGACTGAGCCATCTAGCGCCCCAGGAGTTCTGTACTCTTAAGGAAGAAATCAATTATAGAATTAGCCTCTAAAACTTGAGCACACTCTCAGTAAATTATGTTTGATAGTGCCTGGTCTTGGAACAGGGAGGCCTGTGTTGGGCCACTGATTTCCCTGGTAGTCTGGAACAAGCCCAAGTCATCTTGCTTCTCTCAACATCATGGCTATTAGAGTCATTTCCTTTTCATGTAGAATAGAGGAAGGAAAGAAGGGGATTAAAATATGGGTATGAAAGATAATTCCTTTTAAAAGGAAAAAAGATTGTGAGAAAGATATTGGGATTGAAAGCAATTCATCTGTCCCAAACGGCATGGTTACTGATTAGAATAAATTCTTAAGCAGTCATCTCTTAATTTATTGAAACTTACTGACATCCTTATGTCTTTCAGAAGCATTACTATCTTAAAAATAAAGTTATCAATGTTGTTTATTACTGAAATGGGAGAAAGGGACGTCAGGTTCTTAAATTCTTGGGCTACTGTTTCCTGGCTTTTTCCTCTCAAAGAAAACTAGAATGTTGAGTCCTATTTTTAGTTCCTTATAACAATATTTTCTTCTTATTTCTAAACATATTCCTATAATTTCTGTACATGATTTGAAAGCATTACTTGGACTTGTGTTTACAGAAAAATTTGAACACCTTCTCCCCAATCATTTTTTCCTTTCCCCATTCAGCTCTTCTGGTTAGAGGGAAAGCATTATAAGCTAATTTTCTTGTTTCCCAAAATTGCGATCATTTCCATCGTTTACTTCCCTCGTATTAGATTCTGCTGCTTTAGAACGATTTATAGATCAATGTTTCTTAACTTTTTTTCATTATCTCTGTCCCCAAGGAAAAATTAATTAAAATTTGAATTAATTAATTTAATTTCTCACTAATGAGATAAAATTAAATACTAATGAGTAAGGATTTGTTGGGTAGGGTTGAGCTTTGGAGGGCCACAAGCCATTTTTTTTTTTTTAAGATTTTATTTATTAATTTGACAGAGATCACAAGTAGGCAAAGAGGCAGGCAGAGAGAGAGGAAGGGAAGCAGGCTCCCTGCTGAGCAGAGAGCCTGACGCGGGGCTCGATCCCAGGACCCCGGGATCATGACCTGGGCCGAAGGCAGAGGCTTTAACCCACTGAGCCACCCAGGTGCCCCCACAAGCCATTTTAATAACTAAGTATTTTTCACACATAAGAATTAATCTTTTACCCCTGTATAAGTAGTATCACCCTTACTGAGAAGGTATGCTACAGATTCTTGTAGCAAACCCAATGCTGGTAAATATAGTAAAATACATGGCTGTTAGAACATTTTTTTTTTTTTTTAGTTGTTAACAAAAATAAGATTTGGGTTGAATCAGTGACTCAATTTGAAGAGAATTAAGATCTTTTACAGTACTGAATCCTGTAGTGCAGGGACATCTTATTTTTCTTATTTATTGAGCCATGCACTGTTGGACATGTTTTATATATGTTATCTTATTTAAACCTCACAACATGCAGGTATATATATTATCTCCATGTTAAAACTGAGGAAGCCTAAATTTCAAGAGGTTTTATGAATTGCTTTGGATTTCATAATTAGTAAATTGTAGACCAAGTTTTTTCAACCAGATCAGTCTGACTACAGGACCAATAAATCTTTTTTTGTTTGTTTTTAAGGTAAGTTCTAGGCCAACATAGGGCTTGAACTCATGACCCTGAGATTAAGAGTCGATGCTCTATTGACAGCCAGCCAGGCACCCCTGTCTTTTTTTTTTTTTTCCTTTTTCTTTTTGTAAAATTCCAAAAAAATGTATGGACCTCATATGTATTTAAAAAGTAGTTGTAAAATAAAGGCTAGCAAAACCTACTTGCATGTGAAGAAATAGAACATTATTAGCGCCCAAATATATCCCCATTACTTACCAGTCTTAACATTCTTCATCTTCCCACAGCTAACTGCAGTTCTGAAATTTATAATAATAATGTCCTTGCTTTTTATACCAGTGTATGTGCCACCTAAAACAGTATGAATTCATTTTTCCAGATTTAAAACTTTATATAGTGTCATGTTGTATGTATTTATATGAGCATTTTTCACTCAACATTATTTTGTGTACTCATTCATGTTGCATTTACCTTTAATTCATTTGTGTTCCTTAATGTAAAATATTTTCTTGGAAGAATATATCATAATTAAAAAATCTTTTCTACTGTCATAGGCATTTGAATCTACCCCCCCAAATTTTTGATAATTATGAATAATGCAACTGTGAACACTTTTTTATATCCTGGTGTACATAAGGGTAATTTAAGGCAGGTATCTGGAAGTAGGAGTATATATATACCTTCAACTTTCCTAGATAACACTGTTTCTTAGTGTATGGGAGTCTGTTCTGTTGTCAACACTTATAATTGCCAGATTTTTTTTTTTCATTTTTATAGTTGGATACCTATGTAGTGGTATTGGTTATGGTTCTAATTTGCAGTCCTCTATTTAAGATTGGAGACTTTTTTTAATATTTGTTGACTCTTGGATTTCCTCTTTGGTGAAGTGCCAGTTCTAATTTTGCCCATTTTCTATTGGATCAGTGTCTTGTTCTCATTACTTTGTTAAAGTTACATATAAAAGTTACATCCATATTCTGGATACGAATCATTTTGTTTTAAATGGATTGCGAATGTTTTCTCCCACTCTGTGGCTTTTGTTTTTGCTCTTTTTATGGTATCTTTTGATGAACAGGTCTTAATTTTTAAGTATAGGGCTTTTTGTGTCTTAAGAAATCTTTCCTACCTTAAGGTCATCAAGATGATATTTTATGGTCTAAAAGCTGTATTATTTTACCATTCACATTTAGGTCATTAGCCTACCTGGAATTTATTTTTTATAAGTAGTATAAGGCAGGCATTGACTTGATGATTTTACCCCACATGGAAAATCTGTTATTCTAGCACCATATTTTTAAAAGACTATCTTTCCCTACTCCTACTAAAGTGCCTCCTCTATTGTATATCAAAGACTGTGGTATCTTAGCTCTTTCCTGAGGATTGGCAGATGACCCCAGGTAATAGTGACCAAAAGCAGCAGTAGGATGTCAACACTGTTGAGAGGTGAAGGTGAGAAGGGGAAGATAGAATGAGGGGTTGATACACAGAGTCTGGTCTTATATGTGTTCACCAAATCATTTCTATAATTTCCTTATCCTCTGCTGTCCCTTTCTTTAGTCTAGATCAGGGACAGTTAGTCCTTAGACTAGCAATATCACCATCACCTGGGGGCTTGTTAGAAATGGAAATTACAGATCTTCTAAATCAGAATCTCTGAGGATATGTTTTAATATGCTCTCCTATTGGTTCTTAGGCATGCTAAAGTTTGAGGTTCATTGCTGTACAGTGGGCAGCACCTCCAACTCTCCTCTTGGTGTGGTGCTGCCTCATTATCTTATTAGGTCTTTGGTATTATAAGGTATTTCCTCCATTTAGACCTGTTTTATAGTTGTCATTAGAGAAATTAACTCTGAATCACTTAGTTCATTATTATTGAAAATGGAAGTCTTGGCAAAGATACAACTGTAGTGGTCCGAAGGGGCACCCCAGTGTTCATAGCAGCAATATGGGAAGAGCCCAGATGTCCATCGACAGATGAATGGACAAAGAAGATGTGGTATATAGATATACAATGGAATATTACTCAGCCATCAAAAAGAATGAAATCTTGCCATTTGCAATGATGTGGGTGGAACTAGAGGGTATTATGCTAAGTGAAATAGGTCAGAGAAAGACAATTATCATATGATTTCACTTGTTTGTGGAATTTAAGAAACAAAACAGGAAGAACATAGAGAAAGGGAAGGAAAAACAAAACAACATGAAATCAGAGAGGGAAAAGAACCATAAAAGACTTAACCACAGGAAACAAACTGAGGGTTGCTGGAGGGGAAGAGAGGGGTTAGAGGATGGGGTAATTGGGTGATGGGCATTAAGGAGGGCACGTGATCTAATGAGCTCTGGTGTTATATATAACTGATGGATCACTGAACTCTACCTTTGCAACTAATAACATACTATCTGTTAATTAATTGAACTAAAAATATTAAAATTGCAAAAGAAAAGAAAATGGGGGTCTCAGGGCACCTGGGTGGCTCAGTCAGTTAAGGATCCGACTCTTGATTTCAGCTCAGGTCATGATCTCAGGGTTGTGAGGTGGAACCTGCTTAAGGTTCTTTCTCTCCCTCTGCTTCTGCCCCTCCCCACCATCTAAATAAATAAATAAATAGATAGATAGATAAATATTTAAAAAGAAATGTAAAAAAAAAAAAAAAAGAAAATGGAGGTCTCCTAGATACAATTTTACCCTGATAATAGTTAATGACAGCTGGTGGGGATAGAAACCAATTTAACCAGGGAATGATGTTTGAGGGTGGATTAATTTTGTAAGTAGTTAGTTTATTTGTACATTATAATATGTATTTTTTTATAACTACTTTGCCTTAAAAAAAAGTCACAACCATATTTGTAGTAAAACATTATGGCAACACCCTCAGTCATATTAATAGTAAACATCTGGAAAGTTCAAAAAGTTTTAAGAAGTAACTATTTAGAAAGGGAAGTGGGTGATTAGGATGAATACCTTGAATCTTTACACTTTATACCTCTCTGTTCCTTGATTTTTTTTTTAATAACAGTTTTTGTTAATTTTTTTTTTTAATTTAGAAAAAAGGTCTAAGGAAATTATTTCCTTTTGGGAAGAAGTTATTTCTTCCAAAGAGAGTTAAATGCATATACATTGTCCCTAGCTGTTTCTGATCTGTATTCATCAAGCTGTAATTTTAGCTTTGTACTGGAGAAAGAATTTTGAAGTTTGTGTCTGAACGTGGAAAAGGAATATGATGCAAGATGTGAAGCTGGAAGAGATACATATATGAGAAAGTGCAGGCTTTAGGATCCATTCCATCTTCACCACCTGAAAAATTATGTGGACAATGTAATTTATAAGCAAAGGTTAAGAAGAAACTCTTTATGAGTTTTCTCACGACTGTTCCATTTGGAGTTGCAAAGCCATTTTGAGTCAAATATGAGACTCTGCCTTTTCATGTAAACTTAATTTAGTCTTAGATTGGGTTTCCTTAGAAATAGACACTGAGGCAAGGACTTGAGTGCAGATGGTTTGTTTCTTTGGGAGCTGTTTTAGGAGGCTCACTTCAGGGAATGAGGAATTAAGAGCAGGAAAAGAAGGAAAACAAGTTTAATTTTGTTACATATTGTTCAATATGTAAACAAGCAGGTAGAAACCTGAACAGCTGGGGCTCAGTCCTGTTAGGGACCTCTGAAAAACAGTGTAGAAAGTGTCTTACAGTTTTTCTTTGAAATGATGAGGAGGCTGGGGTGATTATCAACTGATTTCCCTCAGTCACTAGTTATGGGCTGCTCCTAGGATTGTTAACTCCCTGGCACCTGATGTCCATGTGGTCTGAGCATGGCTCTTAGGCAGAGTTTTGGATCCTTACAGCAAGAAGCCATTAGCATGTCCTGAACTTGTGAGGGCAGAGGGGATATGGATAGCCAACAGTCTCTATGTACATTCCTTCACCCAATGTGCTTTAAATTTTTTGTCCTAATCATTGTATGTATTTTTGGTTATTTGGGGGGATCACAAGTTTAATTTTGTGATGCTTTATATTTTTCCTTGCTTCTGATTTATCTCTAGTTTTCCCAAGATCTATGTGATTATATTAACTATTTCTTGTAGGGAGTTCTTTTTTTTTTTTTTTTTTTTTTTTTTAAGATTTTATTTATTTATTTGACAGACAGAGATCACAAGGAGGCAGAAAGGTAGGCAGAGAGAGGTTGGGGGGAAGCAGGCTCCCTGCTGAGCAGAGAGCCCCATGTGGGGCTCGATCCCAGGACCCTGGGATCACGACCTGAGCCGAAGGCAGAGGCTTTACCCACTGAGCCTCCCAGGCGCCCCTCTTGTAGGGGAGTTCTAAAAAAAAAAAAATGTTTCCTTACATTCTCTAACAAATGGTCTAAAAGTATAAAATGATTGGTAAGCCTTTAATTATACATAGATCCTATGCTGTAAAAGAGATAACTACTTGAAAGTTATTTAAAAAATTAGGTAGATCATTTTGTTTACTAGATACCTGAATATTCCTTAATATTCATTCAAATGTATCTACTTCTGTATAATCTTTCAAAAATTCAGCATTTCAAGGCACTCTTCTTATGAAATTTCCATTTTCTAGATTGGAATGTCATTTGTATTTTTATGTAAATAAGCAGGAAGAATTTAGAACCTTTAATGTCAAAACAGAATCTCTCCTAAGTGTAAGGTGGATATAGTCTGACTTAATCACTTTTTATGGTGGGTCTTGCTGTCTGTGGTAAAACTGAGGCACTAAAGAATGCAGGTGTGCGATAAACATTTCCTATTGGTACTAACTAGCCAAGTGAATTAGTTTCCTAGGGCTGCTGTAACAAATCCTACAAACCAGATTAAAACAATAGAAATGTGTTCTTTGAAAGTCTAGAGACTAGAAGCTCTACAACATGAAGATGTTGGCAGGACTCTACGCCCTTTGAACCCTCCTGAGTAGAATCCTTTCTTGGCTTTTCAGCTTCTGATAGCCCTAGGCATTCCTTGGTCTGTAGCTGTATAGCTTCAGTCTCTGCCTCTGTCTTCAGGTAGCCATCCTCTCTCTGTGTTTCTGCCCAAATTTCCCTCTTCTTATAAGGATACCAGTCATAATTGGGCTGAGGGCCCACCCTACTCCAGTATGGCTTCATGTTAACTAATTCTCAGTTAATGTCACACTCTGAGTACCAGAGCTTAGGACTTCGAATTATCTTTTTGAAGGACATTTTATCATATAGCATTAACCGTAGGGCATTAAGATCAAGGTTGGGTTTTTTTTTTTTAAGGTTTTATTTATTTCTTGATTTGAGAGAGAGTTTGTGCATAGGTGTGCGTGCACGTGCGTGTATACACACAGGAGGAGGGTCAGAGGTAATCTCGGGCAGACTCCCCTGATGCAGGGCTCTGACCTCATGACCCTAAGATCATGACCTGAGCCAAAATCATGAGCTGGATGTTCAACCTACTGAGCCACCAGACGCCGCCAAAGTTGATTTTTAAATCTATCCTAAGTGGGTATACATTTCATTTGCAAAGACAAGATTTGAAAAATGTAAATAGAAGCCTTTAAGGAATGACTTATTTTGTATTGATCAATTATTTGGAAATTATCACACTTTAAAAATATCTATAGAACTAACAGTTAATTAATTAGACAACCAAAGAAGGCAAGCAGAAATGGTAATTGAGTCTTTTTTTTCCTGTCAGTGTCTCTGAGTTAAATAATTAATGTCCTCCAAAAGATATAGCTGTTAGCAGATATCTTCTCATTATTCTTATGGCAGTTCTTAAAGTTGATTTTTATATAACTTTAAAAAATCATTAAAAATATATTTTTCAGCAAAATCAAAAGATTCAAAAGGGTATACTGTAAAACATTATGCTCTCACTTCTGTCTTCTCAATTATACTCTTTTCCTCTTTAGAGTTTATGTATCCTTTAAGAACTATTCTTAAATGACTTAAAAGATTATTTTCTGAAAGAAAAAGATACGACAAGTACGTGGTGAAGCTGAGCTACATTCATTTATCTTTCTCCCCATTGTCTCTGTTTTCATAGTCTCTACCTCAGTTAATGGAACTGAATTGTTTGAACTGGAAACCAATATCTGACTCTTCTTTCTCCTGTTATATACCATCCTATTGATTTTATCTCCTGACTATTCCCTATATCTCTTCCTCCTTATTTTCATGACTTTTTCAGTTTAGGCTTCATTATGCTTCATTTATTTTTGCAGTGTAACTGACTTCTTTGCCCTTCTTGCCCTTGTTTTCCACAAATATAAAGTGCAGATCTAACTATGTTATTCCCTTGATTAAAATATCTCACCATCTTCCTGTAAAGATACTGCCAACATAAAGTTCATGGCTCCCAGATTTCTTTGTGATTCAGCCTTGCTTGACTTACACTTTCTCCACTTGCCTGACAGTGAACTAGTAAACATTTTGATTTTGCATGAGCTCATTTACTAGAACTCTCCTCTTTTGCTACCCCTCCATTCTTGTTTCTTAGTCATCTTTTCAGACAGCCTATAGCAGAAGTTTCCTATACGTTAAAAAATGTTTTGATTATGATGAACTGTATATAACATAAAATTTACCACTTCTAACTGTTTTAAGTGTACAATTTAGTAGCAGTAAGTACATTCCCAATGTTATATACAATTATCACCACTGTCCATTGTCAGAATTTTTTCACCATCCCAAACTGAAACCCCTCCTCCCCGTCCCAGCCCCTGGCAACATCTCTTCTACTTTCTTTCTCTATGAATTTGACTATTCTAGGTACCTCGTATAAGTGGAATCATAATTTTTGTCCTTCTGTGTCTGGCTTATTTCATTTAGCGTAGTGTTTTCAAGGTTCATCCATTTTGTGGCATGGATCAGAATTTCATTCCTTTTTAAGATTGAAAAATATTATATTTATGTACCACATTCTGTGGACATTCGGATTGTTTCTACATTTTGGCTATTGTGAATAATACTGTTATGAATATTATTGTACAAGTACATTGTAGTTACAACATTTTTGAAGAGATCTCCATTGAACATAGTCCAGAAGGAAATACTAAGTGATAATAGTGGATTAGAGAGAGAGAGTTATGAGTGCTTGCTCCTTAAATAATTTTCTCTTTTACTTTTATTGCTTTTATAAAATAAATTTATGGAAATGTACCCCAAAGTTAAAAAATATTAAATATAGCAACCCATTTGGGAATAAATGCATGAACCAGGAATGTGATTAGAAATTATTGTAGTTCATTATTTGAATCTGCATACTACACATACCCCAAAACTAAGAAAGATTATAAAATTTTCAAAATTAGAATGACAAGTTGCTTAATTTAATGTGGCAATACCAATGTGAGAGTCAAACTATGCTAGGTAGGACTACTTTATGGGTTTCGGAGAAATGATTATCACAGTAAATATTCTAAGCACAAATGAGTTATTTTTGGCAATGATGCTCTTAGACAGCAGTGGGAAGGATTGAGGCAAAGTATCTCCTTTTTCTTGAACTGGGATGAGAATATAAATGTAATTGAAAAGGATTAATTTAATGGTTATCTTAACACTTTGTAAGGTATTTTACCTTCCCAGTTTATAGTCACTATTTTAAGCAAATCATTGTTTTTCTTTTAAGGTTTTAGGGAAAATTTTTTGAATTATTTGGTAATATGTGAACATACAGGTAAAATCTGCCAAAGACGAAAATCTTCTCAGTGATTTAATCTCAGAAGTTTTATTGTATTTTTTAATGTTTAGTCATAAGGACCATGGATTCAACTTAGGCTATTTCAAGAAATGGGTTTTGGGGACTCCTGGGTGGCTCAGTGGGTTGAGCCTCTGCCTTTGGCTCAGGTGGTGATCTCAGGGTCCTGGGATCCAAGCCCACACATCCCACACATAGTGTCCTCTGCTCAGCAGGGAGCCTGCTTCCCCCTCCCCCTCTGCCTGCCTCTCTGCCTACTTGTAATCTCTCTCTGTCTGTCAAATAAGTAAATAAAATCTTAAAAAAAAAAGAGATGGGTTTTTATTTTTATTTATTTTTATTTTTTATTTTATTTTTTTTTTAAAGATTTTATTTATTTATTTGACAGACAGAGATCACAAGTAGGCAGAGAGAGAGAGAGAGAGAGAGAGAGGAGGAAGCAGGCTCCCCGCTGAGCAGAAAGCCCGATGCGGGGCTCGATCCCAGGACCCTGGGATCATGACCTGAGCCGAAGGCAGAGGCTTTAACCCACTGAGCCACCCAGGCGCCCCAAGGGTTTTTATTTTTAAAATACAAGGCAATAAGGGAAATAGAAATCCAAAAATGTTTGAGATTGGGAAGTGTGTTATCGGCAGTCCTTTTGTAGTAGAATTGTAAATCAGCCCAGGGAAGCACCCAGGAATGCAGAAGTCTGCACCTTCTCTGTGTGGTGCCCTGCCATTCATGTAACTCAGAGGGTCTTCATTTCTGTTTCACAAGAATTCTACTTTTTTTCGGCTGCCACTAGAGTTCATCTGCTGTTTTATATATTGTTTTTATTCCTTATTTCTGCTTCTTCATAATTTCTCCCTAATTGTAATTAACCTATTTATCACTTCATGTAATTTACTCTGTCTTATGTTCGTTCAGATTATCTTTATAGCTTAAGTCTCCAGATGTCTTATCTTAGTATTTCCTGATCCGGATTACCAAGAAAAAACATCTGATTGCCTCAGTTTATTCCCGTTTTGGCAGAGTTTTTTTCACCTAAGATCATTTCATAGGTTAAATACTCACCAGTTCCGGCCAGGAGACTGTTTTGGGGTAGGACTATTTGCTCAGCAGACCCTGTGGACTGCGCCACATTCCTTGAGGAGAGAACGAAGATGAGAGTAAAGCCACGTTGAATAGTGCGTTTGGTATACTGTGTCAAATAGTAAGACTTGGCACATTATAGGTCTTCAGTATTCTCTGTTATTTATCTGAGGACAGCAGTGAGGAAATGAGAAACTGTTTTAAGACTTGCAGGGTAACACGAAATGAAAACGAAAGAATGTATTGTGTTTGGGGCAAGGGTCTGGAGGATTAGACTCATTAGGGCCCTACTACTTTAGAATCATCAATTTTCTATATACCCTGAAGGGAATGAACGCCTAAACGAACTGATGCTGTGGTACATATGCTCTAGGCATACTTTCCTGGTTCTTCCCACCTGTCCACTTTCTCCTTGCCTATAGTCAAGAAGACACAGATGGAGAAAATTTAAAATAGGACATGTTGGTATCCCGATAAACTCATTGAAACTGGCCTCAATGGGCCCTCAGCTATATCAGTTTCTTACTTGCCCTCCTGCCCTCTGCTGCAACTGCTTCCCTGTTCTCAACCTCTTATTTATAACCACTCCCTATTTCATCCATCTCTACCCTCAGCACATGACTTTGTCTCCTACTTCAGAGATCAAAATAAAAGATATCAGACAGGAATTCACTCAGTTTTCACTCCTCTTATCTGTAATTAGTTACTCCAATTCTTTGGATCCTATCATTTCCTACCTTTTCAGAAACCTACACTATTAGTCATCCTTTCTTTTTTTTTTTTTCCCATTCATTGCCTTTAAATTTATTGAGATAAGCTCACTTCTCATAAAGTTTACCCTTAATATTCAGAGGTTTTATTGTATTCACAAAGTTGTGTTTCGATCACCAATAATCCCTTCTTTCTTGTATATACAACTTGTCCCTTTCAAGCCAGATTGTTTTCATTAACTATTTAAAGATGTCCTTTTTAATCCCAGGGCAGGGGAAATTTCTTCCTTAATACCACACACCTTATCCTTCATTTACCATATTTTCACTACCCTCTTTGCTAAAAACCTCTTGAAAGAGTTATTTTTTCTACCTCGTAATAACTCAGGCTTATCTATCTGGATTACCTGCCCATCATACTTAAACAGGTTTCCCCAGGGTCACCAGTGACTTTTGCATTTTTAAATCTAGTGGACACTTTACTCATTGTGATTTTTCAGTAGCCCTCCTCCTCTAGCAACTTCTTTTTCTTTTGCAGGCTCATCCTCTTTATCTTTGTTATTAAATATTGGCATTACTTAAAATTGAATCCAAGACTCTCTCCTCTCAGTTTTCTTTCTTTGTGGTATCATCCATATCCGTTGCTACAATTACTGTTTAAAAACAAATAACTTCCAGATTTATATCTCTAGCCCTTTTCTGCCCTTGGAGCTCCAGACTAATATATTTCATTCCTGACTTTGATATCTTATGGGGTTCTCAAAGATATCTCAGAGTTAGCCCATCTAATATCAAACTCAAGGATCCCCTCCTTCACACCTGATTCTTTCCCACAGGTTTTTTTTTTTTTTAAAGATTTTTATTTATTTATTTGACAGAGAGAGATCACAAGTAGACGGAGAGGCAGGCAGAGAGAGAGAGAGAGAGGGAAGCAGGCTCCCTGCTGAGCAGAGAGCCCGATGTGGGACTCGATCCCAGGACCCTGAGATCATGACCTGAGCCGAAGGCAGCGGCTTAACCCACTGAGACACCCAGGCGCCCCTCCCACACGTTTTTATTTCAGTGAAATGTACCACTATCTATTAGATTATGCAAACCAGAAACCTAGCCATCTTTGACAGTCTCTTCCCATCATTTCACATATTTAGTCTGTCACTAAATTCTGACAATATGTAGGTATAGGGATATGATAATATGCCTATATTTTCTTATATGTGGAGACAGAGAAAGGATAAAAACAAAATTGGCAAAATGGTACATTAATGGATCTGGATGTACAGACATTTCTCAATTATTCTTGTAGCTTTCCTTAAGTTTAAAATTATTTCAAAATAAACAATAAAATGTTTTATGATTTTAATGTATAGAGATACAGTGAAAATATAGGACAATAATAGCACAATCAGTGGGAGAAGGCAATAATAGAGTGAAAGAGTAGAGTAGTAATACTCCAGTTAAAAGACAAAGAGTTTGGTTGTTCTTCAAATAGTTAAATTTAGTTAAACATAGAATTGCCATATGACCCAGCAGTTATTCGTGAGTTGATATTTCCCAAAAACTTTAAAACAGGTATTCAAACAAATATATGTACATGCATATTCATAGCAGTGTTATTCACAATAGCCAGAATGTGGAAAACAGCCCAAATGTCCATCAGGGATGAGTGGATAAACAAATTGTGGTACATACAAACAGTGGAATGTTATTTAACCTTAAAAAGTAACAGTACCCTCAGAGAGACAAGCCAAGAAACAGACTCTTTTTTTTTTTTTTTAAAGATTTTCTTGTTTTATTTTATTTATTTGACACAGAGAGATCACAAGTAGGCAGAGAGGCAGGCAGAGAGGGGAAAGCAGGCTCCCTGCTGAGCAAAGAGCCCAATGTGGGGCCCAATCCCAGGACCCCGAGATCATGACCTGAGCCAAAGGCAGAGGCCCAACCCACTGAGCCACCCAGGCACCCCCAAGAAACAGACTCTTAACTATAGAGAATAAACGAATGGTTACCTGAGGGGAGGTGTGTTGGGGGTTGGGTGAAATAGATGATGAGGATTAAGGCGTACACGTATTGGTCATGAGCACTGGGTGATCAATGGGATTGTTGAATTACTATATTATACACCTGAAACTAATCTACAACTTTATGTTAACTATATTGGAATTTTTTAAAAAGGAAAAAACCAAAAAGTAAATTACTGCTCATACTAAATGTAGTTCAACCTTGAAGACATTATGCCTTACGTAATATCTTACAGTGAATGATTCCATTTGTGTGAAATCTCCAGAGTAAGTAAATTCATAGAGAGAGGACTGCAGATTGGTGGTTACCAGGGACTAGGGGAAGGGGAGAAAGGGGAGAAACTGCTCAGTGAATATGAGATTTTATTTTAGTGTGATAGAAATGTTTTGGAAGTAGATAGAGGTGATAGTTCCATAACATCGTGAATATACCAAGTTTTTAGTACTAAATTACTCAAGAATAATTTTATGTTTATGTGAATGTATATGAATTTTATCTCAATAAATTTTTAAAAAATTATTTAAGACAGAAAAATGTCAGATTGGATTTTAAGAGCCTACTTCTATGCTGCTTACAAGACACACATCTTACATGGAAATGCAAAGGTCCAAAAATAGTCAAGATGGTCTCAAAGAAAAACAGAGATAGAGGATGTGGTACACATGAAACTTATATCAAGATTATTCTAAATCTGTAGTGGTTAAGACAGTAAAGGATAGACAAATTGATCATGGAACGGAATGGATATACAGACACAAATACAGTTTGGTTTGTAGTGAAGATGGTACTGCAGAAAAACAGAAATGAATGATTTTCTTAAGAAATAGTGTTGGGTCAGTTGTATATCCTGTAGGAGAGAAAATAAATCCTCACCTACTTCATACTATACAAAAAAGGTAAAGTCTACATAAAGTAAAAAAGTGAAAATGAAACTCTTATGGAATAAAACAACTATTACATAGCATAAAATATTTTCATGACCCTGTAATAGACAAATATTTTTTAAACAAGATACAAAAAGCAGTAATCATAAAGGAAAAAAATATATATATATTATATATATATATTTTTTAAGATTTTATTTCTTTATTTGACAGACAGAGATCACAAGTAGGCAGAGAGTCAGGCAGAAAGAGGAGGAATCAGGCTCCTGGCTGAGCAGGGAGCCCTATGCGAGGCTCGATCCCAGGACCTGGGATCATGACCTGAGCCGAAGGCAGAGGCTTAACCCATTGAGCCACCCAGGCGCCCCAAGGAAAATATATTTTTTAAGGATTTATTTATTTAAGAGAGGGGGGAATACTTGCACATGCATGTGGTGGGAAGTGGCAGAGGAAGAGTGAGAGAGAGGGTCTCAAGCAGATTGTCCGCTGAGTGTTGAGCCTGATGTGGGGCTTGATCACCACCTGAACCAAAACCAAGAGTCAGGCACTCAACCGACTGTGCCATCCAGGTGCCCCTAAAGGGAAAGATTTTAAAGTTGGACTATATTCACATTCAGGCTTCTGTTAAACAAGAGAGAGAAAAGGTAAGCTACAGAGTGAAAGAATATATTTGCAGCATCTAACAAAGAACTTGTCTATAAAATATGCAGAGAACTACAAATAAATAAGGAAAAGACAGCCCAATAGAAAAATGGGCTAAAGATTTGAACATTACTTCATGAAAGAGGAAGTCCTCCGTTACTCATTAGGGAAATGCAAATTCAGACTATAGTAAGATAGCATCCTAAATTAAGAACACTGACAATACCAAGTGTTGGAAAGAAAGCTGATTAGCAGTATATACTAAATTTGGGTAAATATATGACCTATGATAGTGCCCATCCAGTCTTAGGTGTGTACTCAAGAGAAATGCATGTACACATTTACCAAAATACATGTACAAGAATGTTTATGGCAGCTTTATTCATAATACCTTTTAAAGTACAAACAACCTTAAGTGTCCAACAATGGAATGGAGAAATACACTGCGGAATCTTCCTATAGGGGAGTATTACATGACAAAGAAAATACATACTGCTACTACGTCTAACAACATGGATGAATTTCACTATGTTGAACAAAAGAAGCTAGACAAGATAAAGCATATTGTATGATTCCATTTCTATAAATTTCTATAAATTTCATTTCTATAAATTTCATCACAGGCTAATTTGTGATGCCAAAAAAAGCCAGTATCGTGATTATCTCTTGAGAAGAGTGAAACATTGTGACTGCATTGCTAATAGTATTCTGTATATTGGTCAGAGTAGTTACAGGTACTTGTTCATTCTGTGATACTTTATCAAGCTCTATACTTACTAGTTTACACTGCGTATATTCGATACTTTAGTATAACTCCTTCTCAAGTTTGACATTCAAACCACTGATTAGTCTCTTCTGCGTGTATCAGTTGAATTTTCAATTGAATTTTTATTTTCCTACTTTTATTTCCTGCTTTCTACTTAGATTTTGGTTTCCTTGTAGATTTTTCTTAGTTTGTCAACTCTCTTAACATTTCATCCATTTTTTTTCTGACATTACTCTTCTCTCTTTACGGCTTCATGCACCTCTTTCATAGGTGCTGTATCTTTTTGCATTCTGCCAAGTACGCCAGATAATTCATTAAGAGGGTATGGGTGCACACCCACATGCATGATCATTTTCTTCTTCCTTTCATTCCTTATTCAGTAGCCTTTTTATTAAAATCAAATTTGTGGACTCCACACCCCATCCCCACCATCCTTCCTTGAACATGGTAAAATCCATTCAAACTGATTTACGGGGATCATGTAGGATTGTTGCCTTCTTCTTTATAGTGATGTTAAAATCCTCTTGAAATCTATACCTTGAGAAGGAATTGGGTGTCCATTCTGGTTGTTAGTTTATGGTGGACAGACCAAGAGCTTTGCTGTGTTAACTTCTCACTGTTTACTTTGGTGAATTATATAACTAAAAACCCACAACTACCAACACGCATTCTACCCAGATTATTGGTAGAATTAACCTATTATTTCAATTCTTGGATGACATCTTCCTTACGTGTGCATGCATGCGAATGTGCGCGCACGCGCGCACACACACACAGCCATGCAGAACATTGCTGCCAGTTGTCTTAGTTGAGTACTTTGTCAATTCTTTTCTGGGAGTTTTAGTCACTGAAGTATGTAAAAAGCTGGAAGTCAAGGATCAGTACTCCTGCCACCATAAACAGCATTCATTTAGTAGAGCAACAAACGTTTAATATTCTGATTCAGGCAGATTCTAAATATCAAGTTAGAATATACAAAGGAGGTCTGTTTTGTGAGAGAAAACATAGGTTGGTCTTTTCTCGGGAAAAGGACATTTCCTTGGGATATTTAAAGTGGATGCTCTGGCTTGGAGCAAGAAGAAGCTGTGTTACTGGACTCCTAGCCAGACTATTTTGAGCTGAAGGCCTGACCCCCATTTTGGTCCGAGTGCATTGTTGACTGTATTAGTTAGAGCCACCTAACCAGCACAGATCAGCTCATCTGGGTGTCAGCATCAGGTATTGGGATAGTTGATTTGGCTAGAGGGAAGTATCAGACATGGAAGCTGTAATTATTACAGAGTAAGAGTGAGTCACCTTGAAAAATTGCCAGGTCTTTTCTATTTGTTCATTAAATTTTAGAATTATAGATGGTGAGCAATGAATAGATGAAGTCCTCCCTTCCCCCTCACACTGTAAAATTGTCATTTTTTTCCTGTTGTAAAGATGATGTTTTTTGGTTAATAATGAATAAAACAACATTGTGGTTTTAAAAAAAAGGCAGACAGGGAAAGTTTCTCTGGTATCCAATCTTCTAGAAATTTCTGTTGCTAGTAGTTTTGTATGGCATCTATCCAATTTCATTATTTGAGTGCATTTGTTTGTATGTATTATATATAGTTTCAAAACCACAGATGGAATCACCTTATACATTCTGCCATAAATATTAATACTTAATACCTGTTGAGTATTTACTGTGTACCTGGAGCTGAGGCAGTTACTTTACATGTATTTTCTTATTTAATCCTAATAATCACCATATGTTGAATTGGAACTATCCCAATTTTACAAAAGTAAAATGAGAGATGTTAAGTAACTTTTAAAAAGTCACACAGTTAGAAAGTGGCAGAGCCAGAACTCAAGCCCAAATCTTTTTGGTGGCAAAATTCATACTCAGCTTTATTTCATTGTTCTGAACCTGCTTTTTTCGCTTACAAAGCATTTTGGACATTTTCCCATGCAAATGTACATACAACTCTGTCTAGTCTTAATGGATAAAAACTGTTCTGTTATGTGAATATCCCATAATTTATTAGCAAATCTCTAAATCGCTTTTTAGGTTGTTTCTAATCCAAATCTCCTTGTGCTAGTATCATACTATTCTAATTACTGTAGCTTTGTGGTTTAATACATAGCAAGGCAGGTCATGTATTTTTCTCTCTAAATATTTTTTATCTTAAGCAGTTCATTTTTTTAGAATAATAATATATTCAGTTTATAATGTTCTCCAACATCCCTGTTATGATTTTAACTAAAATTGTGTTATACGTTGTAGTAGCTAGAATTTTTTTTTTTTTTAAGGCTTTACTTATTTATTTGACAGAGACACAGCAAGAGAGGGAACACAAGCAGGGGGAGTGGGAGAAGGAGAAGCAGGCTCCTTGTGTGGGGCTCGATCCTAGGACCCTGGGATCATGACCTGAGCCGAAGGCAGATGCTTAATCACTGAGCCACCCAGGTGTAGAATTTTTATCAGCACTTTGACCAGTACAGATGAATTTGGGTGAGGGTCTGGCTGCAACAAGTTTTCAGTTAGTGTTTCTGGGCTTCAAGTCTGAGAGTTCATGGACCTAGAACATTTACTTAATTGGCTGTTTTGGGGGCATTTGAGTATTGCTACAAAGTCACTCACAACTCTGGTTCTTAGATTTGGGGACGATGAATTCCTTTTAAAAGGATTTGGAAGATATATGCCATCATCCCTCAAAGGCACATAAATTAAACATAGAACTTTATATATAATTTCAGGGTGTTAGGGAATCCCTGAAATCTATTTATGGGTCACAGATTAATAATTCTTGCTAAGAAACAGAAGAATACCAAAATAGAGAAGTCTAGTATGTAGTCTTGGAGTCAGGTATGTTATTGTATGCAAAGAAAAATATTACTTTTGTGTTGGATTGACAGGTATTATTAATCTCAAATAGGAGGAATATTAAATTTCTCTGATGACCTTGGATCAAGAATGAGGACTGGAATAACAACCTGGGGAATAACTAGCTAGGCTAAACAAAGAACAATTCGAAAAACAGTAAGGAAGACAAATATGCCAGGGTGATTGGACAGAACATGAATTTTTGAGTCACTTAGACCTGAATTTGAATCTTTTTTTTTTTTTTAAAGATTTTATTTATTTATTTGTCAGAGAGAGAGAGGGAGAGAGAGCAAGCACAGGCAGACAGAATGGCAGGCAGAGGCAGAGGAAGAAGCAGGCTCCCTGATGAGCAAGGAGCCCGATGTGGGACTCGATCCCAGGACGCTGGGATCATGACCCGAGCCGAAGGCAGCTGCTTAACCAACTGAGCCACCCAGGCGTCCCCTGAATTTGAATCTTAGCTCTGCCATTTACCAACTATGGGAATTTAGGCAAATCACATGTTCTCTGTGAGCCTAAATACATTACAACTGCTATTAGCAACAATAATAAAATATATCAAGAAAACAACACTTCTTTTTTTTTTTTTTAAAGATTTTGTTTATTTATTTGTCAGAGAGAGAGAGAGCAAGCACAGGCAGACAGAGTGGCAGGCAGAGGCAGAGGGAGAAGCAGGCTCCCTGCCGAGCAAGGAGCCCGATGCGGGACTCGATCCCAGGACGCTGGGATCATGACCTGAGCCGAAGGCAGCTGCTTAACCAACTGAGCCACCCAGGCGTCCCAGAAAACAGAACACTTCTTAAGTTAAATGTGAGACTATTAGTAAGAAGAGTCAAAACAGATGAGTGAGGAATTCAAGGTGAGTTTGGATTTTCTTTTTAGTTAAAAGGTAGTTGTTCAGTAAAAACTAGTTTTTGTTAAGACTAGACACCTGAATTGAGATTTCACTAAGAAAGCCAGTATTGTTGGTAAGCCTTCAGAAATTCGAAGAAAAGAACTAATGAACAATATTCATATTGGAGAAGATGTATATGTGCTTTAAGGGAGTACCCAAGAGATTATGTTGCCATTTTGCGGATGACTAGTATTTAATCTTTTCACCTATCATGATAACAATGGCAACAGCTTACATTTATGGAGAACTTACTCTGTGCCAAGGACTGTGCTAAACACCTTATATGCATTATCTCTTTTGATTTTCACAGCAACCCCGGGGAGTAGATAGTGTCATCATCAATGTTAAGCAATGAAGTAATAGGTCACAGACCTGGTAAATGGTAAACCTAGGATTTATTTTCACACTTAAACATTAAGCTATTACCTCTCCAATTAGTATACTCACACCACTGCAAAATAACCAAAAAGTTCAAATATCCAGGAAGTTTTGCATAATTGTCATCATGTGTATAGGATTTTGAAAGTGAGGACTTCGTTAAAGTTATCAAAACAAAAGTTATCCTTCTCCATTTGTATTTCTACATAATGATGTTGCTAAGGATATTAATAAAATCTTAAAGTAACTTCTGATGCCTTAAGCATTAAGGTGTTTTTGTGTTTTTATTGTATTCCCAATTGTTAAGAGTAGGGTAGGTATGTATTAGATTATTTTCTCAGTCAACTATATTCAGCTAACTGGAACCTTTTAGTGTTCTCATCATAAGTGTTGATATATATATTTATATATATAAGCATAAGAAAAATTTTAGTCCATTATTATATACAAATTTGTCCAAGTGTTTTCTTTCATCTGATTAAAAGTTTTTCAGGTAAGGAACATTAAAACATCTTTTAATTTTTTGCTAAAATTAAAATTCTTAAGTAAGAAAAACAGCACATTGCAACTATACCATATAATGATCATTTATGTATGATATTCTTATCTGAGAGGGATCTTGTTTTGTCTTCAATAAACTGGCATCTTTTAATAATCTAAGATGTCGTTTCTTGGCTGTTCAGTCTTTCATAGAGCTAATGAAGAGAGTATTGGGTAAAAAAAGAAGAATTTTAAATTTTAAAACATTTTTACTTTCAACTCATCAAATACTTGGTTATACTCTATAAATTTTTCTTAAAAGGTTTGAATGTGGCTTTAATGAACATACTGTTTGAGAGCTTTAATTATGAGTAAATTCTCTTTAAAATTTGACTGTTTCTAATTGGTAGTATAATGTGTTGGTGTGAGGAGAAAAAAAAAAGATTATGTGATAAGATTTCAGAGTCTGGAGTGATTGTGTAGTTAATTTAAAATGAAAGAGAAATACTGAAATTCCTTCACTGGTGATCATCGTTTATTGAGGCCCTTTGGTTTTGTAAAAATGTTTATAGTTACAACGGTATGTTATACTTTTTATATGATTAAAATTTAATTTCCTTCCTTATTTTTGGTTTGGCTTCCTTTTGTCTATTTTCTTCTCTTCTCTTTAATTGAAAAAAACTAATGGAACCAAATATAAGATGGTACCACTGTTTTCTCCTTCTTTTGTATAATCTTGTTGCGTGTCTCTACATAAGCTGTTCTGGCCACTCATCATAGTAACCAGCTGGGCCATTTCACCTGCTGGAGCCATTAAAGAGGACTCTCTCCCCCTAGATTAATCCCCTCCGACATTAGTTTTTTGCACTGACAACTGGAGCAGGCATTCAGAATTTGCAGGTGGCCAGTGTGACGCACATAATTGCCTACAATTTTAGGCAATGAATAAAAATGGTCTACATTACTTGTCAAAGGTTGTATATGCAGTGCCAAGTGAGATCTATGGGAAGCCTTTTAGGGTTTAAAGAACAGTTAATAGCAAGGCTGCACAGGGCTTTTTTAATCATAATGCATTTGTAATATAGCACTTTGATCTTCTCCTTGTAGGAAATGGTGTTACATTAGCCACTTTTAAACATTTATGAGTGAAATTCAGTTATAGAAGAGTAAAAGTGATTATTCTTAAGCAGAACATGTTAGATTTCATTAAAAGTTTTCAGCTTGCCCCTTCCTTGTTAAAATCTGTGGGAAGTCCTTTTCCTGGAGAGTTTCAAATCAGGATCTAAGGACACAGGGCTTTTTCCTTATTTTTCCTGATGGTAACAGCAAGATTTGGAAGGAAGGTATACTAAATATTGAGGTAATTTATACAAGTGGATATTTATAGAAAAATAACTGATTTATGGTAAAGTAAATACATCGATAAAAGCCTAAAAAATCTATTACTGATAATTGTGTATTACAATAAATTTGTGAGAAATGCATATTTAAAACATATTCATAAATTATCTTTAACAACAACAACAAAAAACCAGATGACTCTCAAACGCACTTCTTCTGGAAGAGCTAAGTTTGACCTTTCAGACCCAAGAGCCTTTTATTAACACCTGCCTGTAAGAAGAACCTTGCCACACGCAGCTTTTAGATTCAGAACCACAAAACTGATGAGGAAAGACTTGAAGGGTTCAGTTTGTGTCACTTGCTGTTTGCCGTTTCCATTTCACAGATGATTAATCTTTCTGTGAAGAAAGGCTAGAGAAACAAAGCACATTGGGCTCTTCCTGCAGTTACTCCTTCTGAATGCACACTAGCTTGCTAACTAAAAGGCCTTTAGATTTCCAGCAGAGAGAGATGTTCTGAAAGTGAATGCAGCTGGTTGGAGGTCACCAGTGCAGGGCTCTTGCCATTGTGTAATGGAGGCTTTGGCAGGTTGGGTGGGGGGGGGCGTGTTGGAACGGGGACAGGAGAAGTGGGCAGGAAGAAGGTGTTGGCAAAAAATTAATTCCGAATTAAAAGGGTTTGGCCAGTTGATTTAATATCTTGGAGGGTAGATCATCAATAATAGGTTCAATTTTGTCTATTTTGTTTGTTTTTCTTTTTAAGGAAAAAATTATAATTCAGTCTCTTTCCAGTATTCCCCCCTCCCTCCATTTCCTAATAAGCATGTTTATCTTGTAAGTGGCATCACTAGGTGATGCTGAAATATTATTAGCTCTTACAGTCTTTGGTGTATGTGAATTGTCTTGAAATTTTTAAGACTATAACTAATTTTGCTAGTATTCCACATTTTATATATTGAAATGTTAATGCCACAATGTTTCATTGGTATTTGGATTTTTAATGAGCTATTAAAAAATAATTATGTGTGTGACTTAGTTCCCCTTTCGTATAAAATTGACTTTTTACTTTGAGGATTTGAAAACTTTTAATTTTACTATTTAGTATCTGAATGTTCAGTGTCCATCTTGTATTTACTTTTCTCTCAATCTTGTGCAGGATATAATGTGCAAAGTCAAATCCTGGGTTATAGATCAGAAGAAACCTGTTCGCTTCTATCATGATTGGAACGACAAAGAGGTAAGTTGTAACTATCATGCCTTCTATTCCTGCCTTGGCTTTGACTTCTTAGGGAACAAATTAGATTTTCCATTATTATATATATTATCACTGTTAATATCTAGTTAAACTTTATTTCCGTCAATGATTGCTTACTCTCAGGCTTGTTATTATTTTCTTTTCCCCTACTCCTGATATTTCATAACTGCTAATTTCTTAGAAACAAGAATTTTGAAAATGAAAATGGCTACTTGTTTGACAAGAGTTTATTTTCAAGTTACTCAATGACTTGCTCAACTTTTAAAAAAGATTCTTTCTCTATCTCCCACTTTAGATTGAAGTGTTGAATAAACACTTATTTCTGACTTCAAAACCAATGGTATACTTGGTTAATCTTTCTGAAAAAGACTACATTAGAAAGAAGAACAAATGGTAAGTTTTTCCCCCTCAGATATATTCAGACATATCCTGGCTCTACCCATAAACACACGTACATATGAACTTATGGCTATGTTAGATTTTAATATTTTTTCTCCTTATTAAAAAGTTTAAAATGGATTAGAGAGCTTTGTCTGGTTTTGTACATTCTGAGATGAATCTCCTAATTGATCTACACTGAGAGAACGTAAGAAGAAACAAACAGAATTAAATTAGGCAATATTGAATCATGTGTATTTACTTATTAAATTTAAATTTAATAGACATTATTGTTTGTTTCCTTTGCAAAATGAGAATAAATGTAGTTAGAGCAATAAAACTTTTAAACTGGGAATTTCTAACTGTGTTGATATTATATGTGGCCTTAAAATACCCACTTGAGATTATAGCTAAGCGTAAGTTTTAAAATCCAGATCAAATACTTTAAATTTTTTTTCAATTAAAAAAACTGTATGTCAGAGGGGAGAGGAAAGGAAGGTATCTGTTTCAAATACTTGTAAAGTGTACAAAGGTAAAAACTGCACATTCATGTGTTGTCATTTTTGACATGTAACCCAAATGTACAAGGTTTTCTTTTGTTCACTAATAACTTCAAAAACTCATATGTTCATGTAACGTTGTGGGCATGTGCACATTTGGCATTGCACTCACTTTGACTTGCCTCATGGGACCCTCAATATTTTATACTATTAAGTCATACAAACAAATCAAAACTATCCAGAGCAAAATATCTGTGTTCTCCTAAAATATATTGTCGGTTTTTCCCTGTACTTCATTAAGTACTTAGATGCACATGGTTTCAATTTTCCATTAAAAATTCTCATTTCCATATGATATCAAAGAGTGAGAAGCTTTAAACTGAAAAATAAACATTCATAGACTGGAAGCCAAAACAATAATTAATGTCAGATGGTTAACTCCAATAAATGATTAGAATAAATTCTGTGAAATTACTGCAACTAAAAATGCCCCGTTGATATTACTTTAAGACATTTTGTGTTTCTGATAGGAAACTGAATTTGTCCTCTTTATTGGTAGGGTTCTAGAAAGCATAAACCTAACATGAAAATTCAGTTCTTACTGGTCAGTGTCCTCCAATAGATAATTAACTTTAAAATAATCAGTACTGTCTTACTTCAAATTCTTATAAATTTGATGATTAATGGGTTAAAAATTATTACCTTTGGGAAGGAATTTTAAAATTTATTACTTGACCTCAGTTAATAAATCTTATTGTTGTATGAATGGTAAGGTTTCCTGAGGCTTCATGAAACAATACAGACATCAAAGTTTACATGAAAAGGGATGAGTCAGTTTCCTTGCCCAAAGGGGCTTCTCACACCTGTATTTGGATGATTACAGGTAGAACTCCCTGGCTCTAATTGTATAGTAAATACCATTTCCCAGACCCTAATGGTAGACAGACTGCTTGGGAGACGCCAGTGTGTGATTTAGCTGTCGCCAGACACCCCATGTTTTTTGTGAGACCAGTTGTGATGATGATATGGTTATAGCCAATTGAAAGCAAACTCTTGTCTAAATAGCAAATTTTAATTTATAAAGATGTAGAGGTATGGATGATCCTATTTATAAAACCAAATTTTAGATTTTATATATAACTAATGATCTGGTTTGGGGCTGTGTGTATGTTTGGTGGGGCGGGTGGGGGGAATCAGATCTTGTGGAAGTTAGTGTAATTGTAGCTGAAAGATCAAAGACTGGGTAACTGAGTGATGTTCCAGAAGAGAATTTACCACATAGCCATTTTCTGTACAGTTTCTGCCGCCTGCTGTTCCTATTTTCCCTCAAGCTAGCCATTGACTACCCCCTGTGCATCCCTGCTCGTAAAAAATGATTGAGGAAGTATTTGTCATGTATTTATGAGTGGGAAACATTGTGTGATAGGGAATGGCATCTACTGGAGCCAGAAAGATTGCCATTTTCCTTTCATTCAGCCACTCTGCTACAGCTTTAAATCCTCTGTTTATGCAACATAGCCTTTGTATTAAAGTGCAGAATAAATTTTTATTATGAAGGATATGAACACTAGGTTTTCATCGTTTATAACACTGCAAGCAGATGTAAATAGTTAAGATACATTTTAACTACTAAATCCTTTTAATTTGTGTTAGCATCTTGTTTTTTGGTAGCATTTATATCTAAGCTCCATTTGCTTGCATTAGTTGCTCCTTTAGCAAAATAAAAAGTTTCTGTTTTTTAAAGTTATTATGTAATATTAGTGTAGCAAATTAAGACTGATGCAGGAAGCAGTAATAACTATTTTCATGGGTCTTTTAGATCTAGAAAACTATTTTAAATGGTCAGGAAAGAGGAGGAGGAGGGATTTGTGATTTTGGCCATAAGAGGAAGACCATAGGAAACTGTAGTTTAGTAGGTCACCATGTCAGACCTAATGAACATTTTAATTACTAATTAAAGTAGTATATAGGAATAGGAAGAATATAGGAAACTATATTTTAGTGAGTCACCATTTCAGACAAAAGGAACATTTTAATTACTAGTTAGAGTTTACTTTAAATTTAAATGGTAACATTGTTTTTCAATCCTAGAAAAGAAGGAAGCATTTTGAAAGATAAGTCTATTTTGTTATCGAGTAGGTACATTGACCTTCTGAAAGATGTGAGAAACCAAAATCGCTTGAGACATCTCCTCGCTGGTTTAACAATGATGAATTAGTCGTTCCGTTGATTTATGATTAAGACCTAGCCGCTTGAGGAGAAGTGGACATGGCAGCCGAGTTAGTTACAGTTGTGTCATGATCAGATGACAGTAATCAAGATGTTGTAAGCGGAATCCACAGAAACCTTTTTTATTATTACAAATAGCTATTCTTTGAATGCCAAAGTTGTTGTCTTGGTGAGTGCCAAGGGTTTTTGAACATTGGAGGATTTCATCTTTTAAACACGATCAGTTGTTACTTATAACTAAAATTATACTGTATGCCGTATTAATTTTCATTTGAGATTGCCTACTGAGTTATGGTATCAGGCAGGGCAGGTACAGGACATTAGAACTGTCAAACCATTGCTTAATTAGGGGTTTAAATTTCAGTCTTTGCACCTTTGTTGCTCTGTAAGTAGTATATGCCATCCACTTATGAAATCAGTAGAGCAAACTAATTTTAGATGTTTTGTATACCTACATAGCTTCCAATATGTTCACTTGCCTCTATCTTAAGACTATTGGTAAAGGATAATTCCATTTTATTGCGTATTGTATACTACATATTAATATTCAACTGGAAAATATATCTAACATTTAAGATGTTCAGACTTCTTATGTGTATGTGTATAAACATGATATTTGCATGCGCCTTGGTGGGCTTGTGGTCAACAAACTTTACCCTTTGACTAATATTGTATGAGTCGGTTAATCTGGGTATTGAATTGATTCAAGATAGGTAGATAAATATTTACTCTCTTTTAGGTTGTGTAATCAAGGGCAGTGTGTCTATTTCACTAACTGAATTCTAAATAGAAAAAGGTTTTATTAATTCTTACTATTCTGTGATTCAGTCCCTTCATCCCCCCCTTTCCTGTTTTTGTTAGTTTTCCACAAAATTTGTATACAACAACTGGAAATAGTTTGGGATACTATACATTGTGTGCCTGGTTAGAGGGAGAATCGTGGAATAAATCCAACATTTCCTTGATTTCTTGAACTGTGTGTGTGAGAGTTACAGCTACTATATCTCAGCAACCCTGCATGAAGAAGGAAATATATTCATTTTTTATATACAGTTTTGTATGTCTATATATCTATATATACAATAAACATATACATGTACACATATATATCTGTGTAAAGGCAAAACTCTTTATAGAAAACTATTCTAAGAAGTCATCAATTTCTGGCAAGATTATTTACTGAAACTAGAAATTTATGCTGCTGTGGGAAAAATCACATTGTCATACACATGATTTACTTGAAAGAGATAAAATGAGAATAAGTATTCTTAAAAAAATTATTCATTTTAGTTTAGGAGCTTCTCAAGTAGATGTGAAATTAGGTTTAATTCACACAAAGTTTTCAGAAACATACCCTGTTGTATAAAGCAAGATTCACATGTATGAGATTTTTAAATATTTTTATCATCTATTAGTCTGGCAAAGAAAAAGCCCTGAAATATCCATACAGTGTTTTAGGGCGACTATGATTTCTATTTTTTATCATTTGTGGTTCATATAGTTTTGGGGGGTTGTTGTGTCTGCTTCATCTTGAAGTACTCAACATTGTGAAGCCTGAGAATACATTATTTATTCTGACTGTGTTCATACCTACTTCAAATCACAACATAATGCTGGTAGGTTTATTTTAACAAGTGAGGTTTTTGTTTTATTTTGTTTTTTTGTTTTTTGTTTTTAATTAATTAATTAATTAATTTTTAATTTTATTTTTTATAAACATATAATATATTTTTATCCCCAGAGGTAGCTGAATTAAATCTTATAAGCAGTAATTTGTAATAATTTTCATAACTCAAATACTTTTTTTAAATGATGATTCCTTTATGGGGACTAGTGCTTATATGTTCCTTTGACAGATATGAAGGAATGATAGGGCAGGTCAAGGGTATTCTAGAAGTCTAAGCAATTCTTTTTAAATATGAGATTGATTAAATTGGTGAACTTCTGTAAAGATATTCTTAATTTTACTTAAGTTATAAATGAATCTAAAAATTTTTCTTAATTTGTTTTACAGTTTTGTTTTTGCTACTAGATGATTCTCACCTATATGCTTTTTAAGTTGTATTATGATAAAGCTTTGAAAAAGTATCATATGCACTACAGGCTGGGATTTCAAATAATTTCTGGTGAATGGATTTTATGGAATTGATTATTTTCCAATTTCTTTGATCAGAGTCTTGAGAGCTTAAAAGAATATATATACTAAAGCAAAAACAGTTTTTGTTTTTGTTTTGTTTTTTTTAATTTTAAGAGATGGAACTCTTAAAGAAGTGGGAAGGAAAAGACCTTTCCCTATTCAGACATCTCTTTACTTGGAATGTACTTCTGGATTTGTACATATGTATACATGTAATAATACTTGTGAATTTCTTTCTGGCTTTCATTAAATGGGTTTTGGGTGCCTTTTTAGCAATTTCATATTCTTATCAAGTGATATTAGTACCCTAGAGTGCTTAGTCATAACAAAACCAAATAACAACTCTGATTCCATATTATAAAAAAGATAACTGGGACGCCTGGGTGGCTCAGTTGGTTGAGCAGCTGCCTTCGGCTCAGGTCATGATCCCGGCGTCCTGGGATCGAGTCCCACATCGGGCTCCTTGCTCATCAGGGAGCCTGCTTCTCCCTCTGCCTCTGCCTGCCATTCTGTCTGCCTGTGCTTGCTCTCTCTCCCCCTCTCTCTCTGACAAATAATTAAATAAAATCTTTAAAAAAAAAAAAGATAACTGTAGAAGAAATCACATCTTTTTATAGGAATATAATGCTATTTATAATGCTACCCACTGTATTATGCATTTCCCCTGGCTTATTTGCATTTTTGTCCAATACTGTTTGCAGACAATAATTTCTATTTGCAAAATGGTTCATTGAATTTGAGAAAGTATTCATTTTGGGAGGGTCAGTTGTTATTTTCATTAGCACATCTGTTGACTTACTAATTTATGAGTGATACAATTTATCAAGTATGTCAGGACATTTATCTTTTTTAAAGTAGCTGAAGAATTTGACTGCATGTAATAGGCAAACGTTTCACAGAATTCTTTCTAGCTTTAAGAGATTAAAGCTCTTTTAAAAAACAAGTGTTCTCTTACTAGAGGGGAGGTCAATAGGGGGATGTGTGAAATAGGTGATAGGGACTAAACTGTACACTTATCATGATGAGCACTGAGTAACGTATGCAATTGTTGGATTCCTCTATTCTCCATCTGAAACTAATATAACATTGTAAACTATACTGGAATTACATTTTTTAAAAAAGGAATAATTAAAATGTTTTCCATATTAAAACAGACAAGTATTCTTTAGAATTCTCTTATATGAAATTAAAATATATGTTCCCCATATATGCACACACATACATAATCTAAGAAATGAAAGGGAAAGTTAGACCTATATAGTGTTTTTCAAATTACAAATGATTCACGTACACAAAAGAATTTTCCTGCCTCTCTACTCTCTCTCTTACTTTGGTCAATAATTCAAGGACTATTAGTATTTTTAAAAATTCATGCCCCAGAGATAAAGGACCTCTAGATCAAATTCCAAAACTGTGAGTTGGGATGAGTTCCATTCATAAAATAGGAGTTTTGACTAGTAGCAGTTGGTAGAGGTGGAGAATTTTGAACCCTAGAAATTTTAGGACTGTTGGGGGTAGGAGATATAAGCAGGGCCTTGTGAAGGGATCGGAATGGAGCCTTAATGCAGTATACAGGATCTGAGTAAGTTTTTCCTAGGAGAAGGCTATAGAAAAGGAAAGGAGAGGGTGCCATTTGGGGCAGTTTTGGTGTTTTGTCTAATATCCTGCTTGTGCAGAATAGGAAACGGGTATTGTTTCCACTGTTCTCTCCTATGTTCCCCGGTGACAAGAGCTACCTTTGAAGTTAATGTTGTAGTCCAGCTACTACATTATGAGTTAGACTTTTGAGGGCTAGACTAAAATGTTGGGTACCATTAATAACATGGGTCTATAAAGAAAATGAATTCTGGGGTGCCTGGGTGGCTCAGTCATTTAATAAGCATCCTGCTCTTGATTTTGGCTCAGGTCATGATCCTCAGGTTGTGAGATCAAGCCCTGCATCAGGCTCCGTGCTGAATGTGGAGTCTCTTTGGGATTCTCTCTCTCCCTTTGCCCCTCGCCGCTCACCTGCACTTTCTTTCTCTCTCTAGAAATAAACAATGAAATCTTTAAAAAAGGAAAGAAAGAAAGAAAGAAAGAAAGAAAGAAAGAAAGAAAATGAATTCTAAGAAACTTTGAGGGTGTGGTCTATTTATAAACTAGGTAGTGTATATTATGACAAATTTTGGTATATTAAGAATACTGCTACTTGAGAATTGGAAATATTAGTGTGATGGCCCTTATTTGCTGTTAATTAGATCTTTAACTGCAGGAAAATTATGTAGTCTTTCATGTATTGAAGACAATTCATCAGAATGTTCACATAAAATGTTTTCTGTATAAACAATATTTCCCAAATTTAATTATCATACTCATAAAGAATACAATAATAGAGAATAGACTTGTTTAGTCTTCTAAATGTATCTTCTGGATACATTCCGTTGGTTTTTCTTTTCATTATATGGATAAAGGAATAAAATATATGATACATGGGTTTACAGCTGTAGTTCAATGCTTTGCAATAGTTGTACTCCAAAACAAAACAAACAACCGAGGATCATCTCTATTGTACAGTAGCAGTCGCAAGAAAACTCCCATGATACCACCATCATCCTCCACGACTCTTCCTCTGTCTCTTCACTTTGGACCAGTGACTTTACCATTGGCAGCTTAGAGGATTTTATTGTTATTTCCTGGCTTCCATTAGATGAAATCATTGTTTATTACAACAGCATAATTTTTTTTTTTGAAAAATGTCTGTTAATTCTTTAAAAAGCCTTTTAAAATAGTTTCGTTGTGATCTCCTATATCTCATTTTCCCTATTTTTGAATATGTAAGTGTGTGTGTGTTGGAGGTGAGGCAGTGAGGTTTAGTTAGTAAAGATCATCTATAAGATTCCCTCTTCCAGTGCTAGAATTTTGTGATTTTAATGAATTGGATTATATCATATTCACAAAGAAAAGATGCCCATGCAAATACCTAGTACCTTCTCAACCCTCATGTACAGGTTGGTCATGGTAGGATTTTTTTTTTTTTTTTCCTAGCTGTGGAACTATATAGAGCATTTCTGAGGTTGCAAAGACCCAATTTATGAGCAACTTTTCTAGCTGGGTTGGAGACAAGACGTGATCTTTCCCCTACTCTCATTCCCTCTCTCATATCTCTAGCCCTTGAAAATAAGTCTTTTCTGGGTCTCAACCATGTTATGATCTTTGCTCATAGTGAGTAGCTATTGCTTTGGCCAGAATGAGAACAAAGTAGAAATAAAACCTATCTGTAGAATGACATAATCTGTATTTGAGGCTAGTTATATTACTCAAGCTATTATATTTTTTTATTCTGACGTGATCTGGAAAGCATTTCCCCATCGAAAACATTAGATTATGAAATACTTTCAAAAGCCTACTTAATTCACAGTATAGTAGAAATAGTGCTGTTTGGATGAGACATATTTTGGTATCTATAACCATTTTTTTTTAAGATTTTATTTATTTATTTGACAGAGAGAGATCACAAGTAGATGGAGAGGCAGGCAGAGAGAGAGAGAGGGAAGCAGGATCTCCGCCGAGCAGAGAACCCGATGCGGGACTCGATCCCAGGACCCTGAGATCATGACCTGAGCCGAAGGCAGCGGCTTAACCCACTGAGCCACCCAGGCGCCCTCTATAACCATTTTTATAACCAATTTTTAAAATCTCCTTAAAAATATGCTCTAAAATAACTGACTTAGGGGGCGCCTGGGTGGCTCAGTGGGTTAAAGCCTCTGCTTTTGGCTCAGGTCGTGATCCCAGTGTCCTGGGATCGAGCCCCGCATCGGGCTCTCTGCTCAGCGGGGAGCCTGCTTCCCCTCTCTCTCTCTCTCTCTGTCTACCTATGATCTCTCTCTGTCAAATAAATAAATAAAATCTTAAAAAAAAAATAAAATAAAATAACTGACTTAGGAACTGTAAGTACACCCCTATTTATAAAACTTAGGGCTTCACATTGGTATCCATCAGTCTTTTAAATGCTTTCTTAAGAAGAGAAATTAATTTCATAAAAACTGTGATTATGAATATAAATTTCAAATTTATGTTTCTTATGAAGACTGTGAACTCACTGAGGAGGTGGGTACTACGTTTCTTTTTCTTTTGTAAACAGACAGTCATTGAGCCCTACTGTGTATTATGTACCATTCTAGATGGTAAACAGAAAAAAAAAAACCCTGCCCCCTTAAGGCTTATGGTCTCATGAGATAATAATAAACAACCAGTGAACAAATATTTAATATTTAATGTCAGGAGATAACTAAAACAATGAATAAAAATAAGGCAGGGGAAAGAGGAGGGCCATCTTAGTTAGGCTACATAGTTAAGGAAGGCCTTTATGAAGTAAGGGAGTATACCATGAGAGAATCTGAAGAAAACTCAGTCCAGGGAGAGGGAACAGCAAATGCAAAGGCATGCGTGACAGAGCATTGAAAAAGAGTAAAATCTGAAAACAACCACTTGAAAAGAACTTTGTAAATTCTTATTCAGATATATTGTAAGTCAATAGGTTTTAAAACATATTCTAAATATATTGTAAAAGTGAATTCAAAGTTTCAAGAATGGCCATCATTTATTTATCTTCTGGTTTGCAATAGTTAATTTCTTAGAGTCCAGAAAGATTTTATTTTATTTTTTAAAGATTTTATTTATTTATTTGAGAGAGAGAGAGTGGGTGAGAGAGAGATTGAGAGAGAGACACAAGCGGGGAGAGCAGCAGGCAGAGGGAGAGGGAGAAGCAGACCCCCCGCTGAGGAGGGAACCCAGTTTGGGACTTGATCCCAAGACCCTGTGATCATGACCTGAGCTGAAGGCAGAAGCTTAACCAACTGAGCCACCCGTAGTCCAGAAAGATTTTAGTTTGCTAGGTGTTTTAAACAACCTTTAAAGTAGTGTTTGCAAATATAGATTTACTTTGAATTTTGTCTTTCCTTTTTCATGCTTGTCTTTGGTGATCCACACTACCGCTCCTAAAGCACGTCTTTTAAAAGTCCCTCTATGTATGACCTCAAAGAAGTAGATTGAACTTTACTAAAAAATAATAGCATGGGGAGCCTGGCTGGCTCCGTTGGTACAAATTACGACACTTGATTTCAGGGTTGTAAATTCAGGCCCCACACTGGGGATATAGATTACTTAAAAATAAAATCTTTTTTTAAAAAATAGCAACTTGGGGCGCCTGGGTGGCTCAGTGGGTTAAAGCCTCTGCCTTCGGCTCAGGTCATGATCTCAGAGTCCTGGGATCGAGCCCCACATCGGGCTCTCTGCTCAGCAGGGAGCCTGCTTCCTCCTCTCTCTCTGCCTGCCTCTCTGCCTACTTGTAATCTCTGTCAAATAAAAAATAAAATCTTTAAAAATAAATAAATAAATAAATAAATAATAGCAACTTAACATTTGTCAAAACTTTTTAACATCATAATTTACATTAGTTCAGCGGATCCTCAAACAAATCCCAACCCGGGCCACACAACACCATACTATTTTGGCCTTGAATTGATTTTTCACTAAAATGAAATATGGCTTGACCATTGGATTAAGAGATCTGCATTTTAGGTTAGGAGTGGTTTACGTTAGCCAAAAGCTAAACGAAAATTAGTGTTTCCATTAATAAAGATACAAAGGTACTGTTTTAATACTTAAAGTATTTGCCATTAAGATCAGTAAGTAGTCATCAATATTCCTGATGATTATCAACGTTTTCCTTAGAAATTCTTTCAAAAAGAACTGTATAGTCTATGGAAGACATCTTTGGGTTTAGTGCATTTTGATATTTAAAAGAAAAATAATGCCTGTTGGTAATCATTTTTTGGCCTTTTTCCCTTATTTTAAATGATGTTTCAAAAGGTTTTTTGCAAAGAGCTTATCTGAATGTCTGAACTATGAAGATGACTAGTATTTTTCATAGATAATTTATATTTAAAATTGTTGCCTTAAATGGTGCCATTTTTCTTTTGTCTGTCTTACCCCTACCGTCCCGTTAAATGACATTGACTTAGCTTTTCCTGGACCAAACCAAACGGCGTACCTGACAAACCGTCGTTTATTATTGAGCTCCTGCTATTTGGCGGGCACCCTTTTGAGCTTAGAAGTTGATAAGATGTTAATAGAAGAATAGATGAAACATAGGAAAATTTTATGAATATTTCTGAAGCATAGATAAGATCATGCCCATTTTATAGATAAGGCAGTTGGACAGACTGAAGAACATGCCCAGGTTCTTGGAGCAGACAAGTAGTAGAAATAAACCCATTTGACTTTAAGTTAATGCCTGTTCCACACATGACAGAACAAGATATATTTGTGAACCTTCAGATATCTTTGAAAATATTGCTTTAAATAACTTGAGCATTTTGTTATGTTTTATCTCAGAAAATATCATCTCCACCAAATTGTTTAGTGTTAATAAAAGGAGAGAATTGGGGGGCCTGGGTGGCTCAGTGGGTTAAGCCTCTGTCTTCAGCTCAGGTCACAATCTCAGAGTCCTGGGATCCAGCCCCACATCTGGCTCTCTACTCAGCAGGGAGCCTGCTTCCCCCTCTCTCTCTGCCTGCCTCTCTGCCTACTTGTGATCTCTCTCTCCCTGTCAAATTAATAAAAATTAAAAAATAAATAAATAAAAGGAGAGAATTGTCAAGATGACAACTGTGTGCTTTTCTTAGGATAATAAGCTTTAGCTATTGGTGTTTTTGCCTTGCCTTATCCTTTTATTAACTATGTAATAATGTTACAGCAGTATATTTTAGCACCCACCGTAGCATCCATTTTTAAACATACACAGTGTATAAAAAATTTCTTAGCGAATATACAGTGGCTCTTACTGAAATTAAAACTAAAAATTACATCAAGTTGCCATGTCTAAAATAGTATACAGAATAGACCCCAGAAAACATAGCTATAACCACAGATCATTTTATATATATTAATATAGTAAGCAGAATTTGCCTCCCCCTTCTAGCATACCATACAATTTGTTGAGAGTAATTCTGCACTGCTAAGGGCGAAGGAGTTTGTGTTTAAATGAACAGGGGAATGAAAGAATATCATGAATTAGATTAACAACAAATTCATATGCCTAAAATGTTGTTAGTTGTAGTCAGCATCAAGTCAACACTTACTGAACACATAACTGTATTCCGGTTACATTTGAGACTCCCAAAAACCTTATAAAATCGATACATTGTTATTTTAAGGAAGGCAAAGCAAGTATAGCAGGCTTGAGGAACTTGGCCAAGATTGCATAACCAGGCCTCAGTGCCAAGATTCAAAGATTCTAGAGCCTGTGACCTTTACTGCTATGCCATGGTGTCTCAGCTTTGGGCCCTTAGGAGTAGGAAAGGTAGACAAGGCCTGAGCAATAGCTACATATACTAGCTACATTTCCTATTACTATAAATTTCATTTAGATAAGATTTTGTTGTTGTTAAACAGTTAATGCACTATGAAATTTGAAGTTAAAAATTCTCTATAACCTGATTAGAGAATGCCAGCTGAATATAATATAAAAATTGTTGCCTAAACTGTTTTAATTTTCATGTATTTGTCATTGAAAACTATATTCCAAACATGTAGCAATTTAATAGCCTTTTCTAGGGATAATCATTAAAGTAGTTTATATATTTTTACATAGAAAATACATATTATCAATCATTTTTTAAGGTAAGTACTTTCTTCTACCACTTGGTTGTTTTGTGTGTGTGTTTTTAACCATATAGTAATTTGTTCTATTTCCTTGTATTTTCACTAACTTAGATTTGTTTTTGAGACCGTCTTGGGAGTGGGAATTGCACATGTGTGTGCATGTGTGCGTATCTTTTATTAGATAAAGTACAGATAGATAATTTGTATAACAATCTGTTTAAATTCTACATTCATGCATAGCAGTATATTGGAAAGAACATATATACATATGTCTTGGGCAAAATACTACAATTTGTTGAGCATGTGTTGTGTGCTGGACTTTGGGGTCTTACACAGTATGTTCTTTCTCTCTCTCTCTTTAAGATTTTATTTATTTATTTGAGACGGAGAGAGTGAAAGTATGTACATACACAAGCTGGAGGGGGAGGAGGGGCAAGCAGACTCCCGGCCAAGCAGGGAAGCCTGACATGGTGTTTGATCCCAGGACCCTGGGATCATGACCTGACCTGAAGGCAGACGCTTAACCCACTGAGCCACCCAGGTGCTCCCATAATATGTTTTCTTATTTGGATTAATCCTCATACCAACCATGGAACACAAATATTTACCTGTTTACTTAGGGAGATATAAAGTGAGAAACCTAGTTAAACATTTTAAAGACGTCTTTTATCTTGAACTCATGAGAAAAAGTATAAAACATTTTATTGCATTTATAGGAAGTCTTTCATGGAAAAAGAAGTGCACGGTTTCTGTTTTTTGTTGTTGTTGTTTTGTTAGTTGCATTCTAGTGAAAATTGCACAGAAACCCATACAGCTAGAAGATTAGAAATAAAGGAAATAAAAATAAATAAATAAATAAATTATATGGTCAATTAAACTATGACAAAGGAAACAAGAATATATAATGGGTAAAAGACAGTCTTTTCAATAAATGGTTCTGGGAAAGAAACTACCTGCAAAGGAATGAAACTGGACCACTTTCTTATACCATAAAACTCCTAGAAGAAAACAGATAGTAATTTCTTTGACATAGGCTGTATAAACATTTTTCTAGATATGCCTCCTCAGGCAAAGGAAACAAAGGAAAAATAAGCTCTTGGGGTCTACGCCAAAATAAAAAGCTTTTGCGGGTGCATAGGTGGCTCAGTTGGTTAAGCATCTTCAGCTCAGGTTATGATCCTGGAGTCCCAGGATTGAGTCCTCCATCCGGCTCCCAGTTCCACAAGGAGTCTGCTTCTGCTTCTGAACTTCTCCTTTTTTATGCGTTCTCACTCTCCCTCTCTCAAATAAATAAATAAAATCTTTAAAAAAAATTTTTTTTAGTTAAAAGCTTTTGCACAGCAAAGACAACCACCAACAAAACAAAAAGGCAACCTACTGAATGGGAGAATATATTTGCAAACGATGTGTCTGATGAGGCGTTAATATCCAAGATATAGAAAGAACTTACACAACTCAATACAAAAAACAAAAACCCTAACAATCCAATTAAAAAATGGGCAGAGGACCTGAATAGACATTTTTCCAAAGAAGACATACAGAGGGCCAACAGACACATGGTAAGATGCTCAACATCACTAATCAGGGAAATGCAAATCAAAACCACAATGAGACATCCCCTCATACTTGTTAGATTGGCTAAAATCAAGAAGACAAGGAACAACAAATGTTCACAAGGATGTGAAGAAAAAGGAACCTTGGGGCGCCTGGGTGGCTCAGTTGTTAGGCGTCTGCCTCTGGCTCAGGTCATAATCCCAGGGTCCTGGGGATCAAGCCCCACATGCTCAATGGGAACCCTGCTTCTCCCTCTCACACACCTTCTGCTTGTGTTCCCTCTCTCCCTGTCTCTCTCTGTGTCAAATAAATAAAATCTTTTGAAAAAATTATTTTTTATTTTTTTCAAAAGATTTTATTTATTTGACACACAGAGAGAGATCACAAGTAGGCAAAGAAGCAGGTAGAGAGAGAGAGGGAAGCAGGCTCCTTGCTGAGCAGAGAGCCGGATGCGGGGTTTGATCCCAGGACCCTGAGATCACGACCTGAGTGGAAGGCAGGGGCTTAGCCCACTGAGCCACCCAGGAGCCCAAATAAATAAAATCTGAAAGGAAGGAAGGAATGGAGGGAGGGAGGGAGGTTGGAAGGGAGCAAGGAGAAACCTTCATGCATTGTTGGTGGGAATATAAATTGGTAGAGCCCCTGTGGAAAATAATGATCCAATAATTCCACTATTGGATATTTATCCAAGGAAAATGAAAACACTAACTTGAAAAGATTTATGTACCTCATATTTATTTGCAATAGCCAAGACATAGAAGCAAACCCAAATATCTATCTCTAGATCGATGGATAAAGAAGATGTGGTATGTGTATATGTATATAGTGGAATATTACATGGCCATAAAAAGAATGAAATCTTGCCATTTGCAACAACATGGATGGATCTACAGGGTACAGTGCCAAGTGAAATAAGTCAGTCAAAGAAAGACAAATGTGACTTCACTCATGGGTGGGATTTTAAAAAACAAATGAACAAAGAAAAAAAGACCAAAAAAAAAAACCCCTTAAATACAGAGATCAAACTGGTGGTTACTGGGTGAGGTGAGTGGTGAGATGGGTGAAATAGATAGGGGATTGAGACTACACTTACCTTGATGAGCACTGAGAAATGTATAGAATTGTTGAATCATATTGTATGCTCAAAACGAATATAACACTGTATGTTAATTATACCAGAATTTTGGGGAAAAGATAGCAATTTCCCATTTTGTTTTATTTCTCCTAAATATTAGGAGTAGTGTTCTATCTTCTAAAATTTACAAGGATATGGTCACTTACATTTTTCCTTCCTTGCACTGTATTTTTATTTCCTCTTGCCTTCCCTTACCTCCCCGTTTCCAAATTAACTTTATGATCTAGTTAAAAATTTGTTTGGACATATAACCAAATTTCATATTTGGTGAGATTTTACTGTTTTGTAAATGCTCAAGACTTTTTTTTTTTCTTAAGATTTTATTTATTTATTTGACAGAGATCACAAGTAGGCAGAGAGGCAGGCAGAGAGAGAGAGAGGAAGGGAAGCAGGCTTCCCGCTGAGCAGAGAGCCCGACGCGGGGCTCGATCCCAGGACCCTGAGATCATGACCTG